>NW_019104333.1:517990-657958 GCF_001856785.1 Myzus persicae
GAGAGAGGTGTGCCACAACTAGCACTTACAGGTGGATCTGCCATCTTCATCAGATACTAGTGCTTAAGGGATGTGTGTCCGATTCGTATTCTGTTGATTAATATTTTATTCATAATATACAGATAATCCATGATTTATCGCTGCCGTATGTTGTCGTATCGTTGTCGATGCGTTTGGTGTGGAGAACTGCTGTGCTTATGTATGGATAACCTATGACAGCCTTAATTATTAGTAGGTCACATAGTAGGTCTACAAGGTTAGCTTTAACTTAGTTAATAATGAGTTACTCTTTTTTTTCATGTAAAATTAACTATCATACCTTTTCATTACAAAATAACATAAATTGAAGGTCTCACTATTTTTAAAAACTATATTTAATCATATTAATTACATTAGCATTTACATACTTAAATCAATTAAGTAATTCAACAAAACAAATAAATTATTTTGATACATTTTTGTTGTTTAATACTTAATTTTAATTTTTCCAGGTTTCGTTTTTGATTTTGTTTTTGGTTGAAGTTTTTTAACGGCTTATACCCGTTTCTGAAAACGGTTTCAAGCCCTGTTTTTTTTTCTTTTAATACTTTTAGTTAGTTTTCACGTATAGATCGGTCGAGTCACGGGGAAGTATTTAATGTATAATCTTGGAAAAATTAAATGGGTGGCCGGAAAATCTCTTTTTTTATTCAGGACAAACCCCGAAACGGCTTGACCAATTTGACTGATTTTTTTTTTGTTGTGTTCGTAATTGTTAGGACTGGCTTGTATGAAAGAACAAGTTAGGAAAAACTACCGGAAAAGTAGGAAATCTGGATGAAAAAAATGTAACAGTGGTGCCATCTGTCCAGCAAAAATTTAGTTATTATGATTAAATATAATATTAGACCGGTATTCTATACTTGGACAAAACCACATAACTTAGTGAAAATGGTATTCTTAAAGCTAATTTTCAACATTTGTACCGGAAACCTATGCCATGGCATTCAACGTGTTAATAAAACATTCGTAATTAAGTATGTACCTCACTGAGACTGAAAATATACTCAAAATTTTATAATCACAAGCTTATCTCTCCGAAAATTACGGGTGGGATGGCTATAATGTAATATAATCGAACGTGTCCTAACTGATAAACTATGATAGCTCGGGGCTTGCAATTTTCACTGTACCTTCTTACCACCATGGAAGTGTGCACTAAGAAAGCATTCAAGATGATCGATGGCATTTACTAAGCCTTGAACACCATTACATCAAATATTAAATAACGAATTGAACAAAGTTTATATCATACATAGAGTTAGCATTTTTAACGTGCAACAAATCCTTGGCATGAGCAACGCTGGGTGGGACGGCTAGTTAATATAAACGGAACTCTACTAGTTTAAATCAACATTTTTGAAAATTTCAGTAGCTAATATTTTTTTTTATATAATATCTTGAGTTTGTAATATTATATCATTTTATTTTATGTTATAGATTGCACTCGCAGACCATATTTTTCCAAAGGTGGAAAAGTCAATGAAAAATCTTTAGATCTAACACTGATTAGTAGGCCATTGTAATGGGAGCATTAAGTTGAAATTCAAAGATATATAATTGACAATATTATACACGTGAAAATATTCTCTTTGCAGACAGCCCATAGTAATTAAGAGGATATTTTATATTATAAACTCTTCTAAATTAGTAATATTAATAGGTTGAGCTAATATTTTGAAGAAAAAAAATTGTATGCTTATTGGTGAAAATTTTAAGAATGCTACAAATAACATTTATTGAATTATAAAAAATAACAAAAACTGTTTTTCAATTAAATATTCAATTTTTTCAAAACTTGTAATGTCCATAAAACAGTTTAGCAAATTTATTTTTAAGATTTTTAGGATTTTGTAAGAACAGTTTATGAGTTATATGGTATTTTGTTTTCAACTTTGAAACTTCCACTATTTAAAATTAAAAATTGTAGGTATTTGCAAATATTTGTTTTCCCGATTATTTTCTATTTTTAATGCCACCAAGTTCTAACTAAAACTAATTTTCTATTAGAATCAGAATTTTTACTGCTTCAAAAAGTAATTACCAAAAAAATACAGCCTGAAACAAAAGCATCTAGTACACAATTTTGAANAAATAATAACAATAATGTAAATAATTTGACGCCTAACGTCGTATTCAGTGGTGTCGGGTTCAAACTACGAACAAATTACTCATTTTTTTGCATTGTCTTACACTACTTTTTACCCTACTATGGTTTGTTTCGGGAGCAGTAAGTCAGTAGTTTAACTTAGATTGTGCTTATGAGATATAATATAACATAATAGTTTTAATGATATCGTTAGTCTTAGTTTTGTTTGTTGAAAAATAATAACCGTGTTATATTGACATATTATCTTAAAACATCAGTAGTAGTTACAAAGATTAATTAAATTAGTCTTAATTATAAATATCATTGTATTAGCTTCACAGGGGATGTCTAGTACTAATGTTTCCCGTTTATCAGTTTCGTAGGAGTGACATTCTTTTGTGGTATGTTTGATCGAGAGAGGTGTGCCACAACTAGCACTTACAGGTGGATCTGCCATCTTCATCAGATACTAGTGCTTAAGGGATGTGTGTCCGATTCGTATTCTGTTGATTAATATTTTATTCATAATATACAGATAATCCATGATTTATCGCTGCCGTATGTTGTCGTATCGTTGTCGATGCGTTTGGTGTGGAGAACTGATGTGCTTATGTATGGATAACCTATGACAGCCTTAATTATTAGTAGGTCACATAGTAGGTCTACAAGGTTAGCTTTAACTTAGTTAATAATGAGTTACTCTTTTTTTTCATGTAAAATTAACTATCATACCTTTTCATTGAAGCTTACGAAATAACATAAATTGAAGGTCTCACTATTTTTAAAAACTATATTTAATCATATCACCAAGTTCTAACTAAAACTAATTTTCTATTAGAATCAGAATTTTTACTGCTTCAAAAAGTAATTACCAAAAAAATACAGCCTGAAACAAAAGCATCTAGTAAACAATTTTGAAAAATTAACAGATTTTTCCTTCAAAAGCTATGTCAACCATCATTTACTAGCGGTGCTAGTAAAGGATACATTTGTTTAGGGACAACGGATTCATATAATTTATGAATAATTAATGTAAAGGAATAGGCTGATAGCTAATTATGTTTGATAAATCGTTTCCTTTGTTGATTGGTGCTACATAACTAATTTTTCAATTGCCTGGAAAAACATCCAGTAGAAAGGAATAAATTAAATAAATACAAACTATAATAAAAGAATAACTAACATAAGTTTACATTCAATAAAGAAACTATTAGATATCATGTCAGAACAGAGACCCATTTTATTAGCAATCATTTCAAATTGACTAAAAACATATGAGTAATTCAAAGCAGGCACTATGATAAGTTAACTTCAACTAAATTATTTGAAGAAGAGAACGACCAATTGTTTGACGGAGTTACCATAATTAAATAATTATCATCACAGTAGAAAAACACCGATCAAAAGAATTAAAAATAAACTTACCACAGTTTACTTGGTAATTAATAGTTATTATAGAACATTGGGTTTTAAAGAGATGGATATGATTTTTTGAAATATATAATTAATATAATCGATTTTGGACGGTTTTTTCTATTTATAACGTAAGCACGAACATCATAATATTCACAGCTCAAAAATTAAGTCCCTCGACAACGAACTAAACCATATGAGATATCTACTATTAATGTTTTTCTTTACACTAAATATCAATAATTTTAAAAAACCTTATCATAAAAACATTAACAAGTTACAATCAACATGAGACCCCATTACTGTTAGCTAATGATGACCCTAAAATATTATAATTACAATTTACATAACCATCACATTATACAGTATCATAGAAGTACAAAGGTTTAATATTTTAAAAACAGGAAATTTATTTAATAGATATGGATGGTATAAAATAATCTATTGGAAACAATATTAATACACGTCATGAATAATAAATATAATCCGCATTAGATGAGATTAAGTTTTAAATAGAATTTTCGCAACTAAGTTAAGATAAGATATGAGAATATATTTAGTGCTTCTGATTTGACTTACCAAATTTAAAAACAGCTTCATTCTCCGTTAAATACTATTTAAAAGCTGGTAAATTATAGTCAACTAACTTAAAATTTTAGCAATACAATACTGTCATAAAAAATGATTAATCTTATCAGTATGATATATATATTATAAATATTAACACTAGGTATGGTACAGGTACATATATTATAAATATTAACACTAGAGTGAGGTGGACTACCTATATACAGCACGAATTAAAAGTATAGAAGATCCGATCTATAATTTTACAAATAATGAAAACATTTTTATAATGACATAATATCATAATGAAGGGTGAAAAGTCAGTGCAAATAATTGCAGTAAATCAAAAATATTGATATAATAAAATATTAGTAGGTAGTTGAACATATTATGATGTTTTTGTTACGTATTAATATTATTTCCGTAGTGTGTAGTCTTAACAGCATAAATATTTATCATAAATTATTCATCAACGTCACATACCATATAAAAACTATTATTAGTTAACATAACCTTCAGGGTATTGTCGACTTACTATAGCAGTTAAATAGTAAATTACTTTTGTATCTTATCACAGTATATAATTTGTATATATATATATATATGAAACTTTAATTATTCTTAAAGTTAATTAACCTATCGGAATAAATATCAAAATATTGTTCAGTAATACGATCACCTTTATTTTCTTATCATTTCCAACAATATAACAACGTCAATCTTTATATTATGGTACACTAAGTTTTGCTCTTCGGTAATTATAACGTTATTAAAAATTAAATATCATCATGATCGGTTTTCTTATTTTATTGTAGCGTTGGTTTAACGACTCCTCTGAATCCTTTGCTCATTATTTTTTGTTTTTTCGTTACCCATCATCTTTAATACTATTATTTATGCTTACTGCTTATTATATCGTCTCATCTTTTTTTATATGATATGTTATATCGTATATTCATGTTCCCTGTCAAATTTATGTTTCTCCTGTTTTCTATAGTTTCGCGCCAATGTTTTTCCATAATATACTACAGCCATGACTCATGAGCCATCATATCACCCCACTTGGTAATTCTATTAACCATAATATATTACATTCCCTAATTGTTTGAAAACGTTCACCTTATTTTTCCCGCTTGTATTTCCTCTCGAGCACTCCCTCGTTTAATTCAAACGTTCAGTCTATGTCATCATTTTTTTTCTCTTTCTTTACGTTAGTTAAGTGTTCTGGTTTTAGGTCTTAATAGGTCAAATCTGTTGCGTGATTTATTACCCACTTTCCCGGGCTTTCATTATTGTGGTGTAGTGTGAATAACGATACATAACTATATACCTAGGTATTCGAGTATATATGTATAGTTAAATTTTAAAAAAATCGGTTCAGTTGTTCGTTGATTTTCGTTTAGCTGGTGTTCTTTTCGAGAAATCGCTTAACCGTTACGACTCTGCTCAAGGCTCGAACGTTATACACTTAAGGAAAAAAAATCTAATGTGATAGCCAAAAAATAAGGCTATCTCAAACCTCATTCTCTGATGGCCGTGCATTTAGTATTTATCTACCTACAGTGAGTGCCCGAACGGTTTCGATTTGATTATTTCAAGGATTGATATCAAAACATTATCTATATAATTATAACAATCATAGTTTAAATTTAAATAATAACGTGTGCGATTAAGTTCGACGACGGCACATTATGTAATAATTTATTGGCCATCCAAATTATGGCCTAGTTATTGGTAATTAATGAACATAATATGTGGCCCAACTCATCACTGTCATCACTGAGGATATCTTCTTGTGTCTTGTCGGTGAAGTTGGAGTACTAATGAAAATACATGAATATTTTTTTCTTACTATTATATTATTCCGATGTATATAGGGAAAAAAAGGTTAGGTATTCGATCAAAAATAAATGCAATTGATAATAATGTACAGAAAATAATGTACAGTACAAGAATACAATTAGCAATAAGTCATTAATAATATAGTGTATTATAATATTACTTTAATACTAACTATAATAAGTAACAATTATACAATAAATTATGTATTCTTTGAACAGTATCTAACATTCAATGGTACATGATACAATATCACACCGAAATATCGAATACACTAAAGGGCTAAATATAAGAATCTTTTAAAACCAGTTTTAACGTATAACAGATTAAATTCTTGATTTTAGGTCAAAACTGTAAACTGTATTTAGACTGTTCAAAAATACACTTCCTTAATGTATCAACATAAAACTATATTTCATGATGTACCTATACTAAATATAATATTTACTATAATAAGTAGGTATTTATTAAACTTAAGCAATCTTACAAATTATAAATTATTAAATGATTAATAATATGTATATGTATATTAATGAGGTAGGTACTTAAATGTTTAAATTATGATCACTTACGATTTAAAGCATTCGATTATCAGAATCTCATGTGAAACTCTTAATTGAAATCATATTTTAATGTTAACCTGCTGAAATATTTTACCAATGTCAATTCAGTGTTATCAAATGAATCATTAGCATTATATTCACGTGCATTTTACGTATTTAGTGCTTGTGGTCTTTGTCATAAGTCAATGCAAACTTAAAAGTCAAACATTCCATAACCACACTGTACCTATAATGGCTATGTATGGGTGCTTATGTATTATTAGAACAGCTATAATTTTATATGCAGTATGAAATATTAACATATGAATTTAATTTTGTTGGAATGTGCAATAAAAATATAATAAAATATACAGTTAATTTAATAATAAATAACATAGGTTTTATTCTTTAAATTTAAAATGATAGAGAAACATTTTAAAATTTTAAAATTAATTTAATAAAGTTACTTTATAATTTAAATGTAAGCTACATAATTTGTGTTGGTGTTACTTTTAAACAAATCCATTACATTTTCAATACATTAAAAATGTTTTTCCTCAAGGAGAAATCATCACTAATTTTCTGAAATACAAATTAGAAGGGTACACTACTTCCGTTTAAATAAATCATAACGTGTGGTTTTAGTGTTCACAGTTAAAATATGCAATAATATGTACAATACTATTAATATGTAAGAATATGCAAAGTAAAAATTATAGATTATAACTGTATCAGTATTAATATTATCATTACTAGACGATTTATAGACATAACTAATACTTTTTTTTAAAACAACACGCCGATACATATTACATATACATCTCTGTCCTACTTAGTAGGATCTCAAGGATAAGTACCAAGTATTGAACTACAGACCTATTTTTATCCTTCATATGTCTCTAAATTATTTTAATCTATAGTTCACTGCACAATTCAACTGTTTATTGATCTTATTGAAGAACAGCACGATTTCTGACCATGTCACTTTACAGTCTCTCGCAGCACCATCATATTCTGTTATCACATATTTATATGACACTTTTAGTGTTTAATCTTAAGTAGACATGATCTGATCTACACCTATTTCACCAGAACATTCGACCACGTTGATTACATCATTTTGTGACTTTTGCGTGATTCTAGCTTTTGTGAGCCGATTCTGTCTTGATTTAGTTCATTTATGAGCGACACAAAACAGTGGGTTAAGGTTCATAGCTTCCTATCTTTGTACCTTTGTCCAATGTTCCACAAGATGGTAAAATCGATCAAACAGTGTGTTACGGCATGCACGTATATTTTCTTTCTTTGATCGATAAAATTGATATCGATCCCAATGGATGTGATAGTGTATATTTTTTCCATCACCTCTCTTTTACACTCAGAGATCGAAATAGGAGAATCCTACAAAATGTGACAATTACCACAGTGTCAACATTTCCAAACGTATGGCCACACCCGAACCTACTGTGCATATTTCTACATGTGTAACAAAATAATATGAGGAAAATTCAGTATCAACCCATCCACCTTTTACACAAAATAACCGTATCTCCCAGAAAAATGCACCTTCTGCGAAAGAGCACATCCTGCCCACTACAAAGGATATACCTACAATGTACAGACAACTGGGCAGCAAATACAACGATATCTCAAACCAAAATTGTCAACAACCACCATCTAACTCCACCGCCAATCCTGAACATCATGACCATCATCAACAAACAGTTACTGAAAACCCGACAGATCAATGGAAATGTAACTGTAGAGGGTCATAAATCACTTAAAACAAATCCTACTTCTTTAAGCAACAAAGAAATCTCACTTCTTGAATTCCTCGATCAATTTAACTCAAATTTAAATTCTCTTATATCCCTTTTTACGACTGTTCTTAAGAAAAATTAAAGCTTCCAAAACACATTACAATGCAGGAAGTAGGTAATTTCACATTTAAATCCTTATCTGAGGTGGTGTGTAAAATCAAATAATTATTTACCTTTCAGAATCAAAGTTGATATGTATTGAAAACTGGAGTCTAGAGTAACCTCTTGAACTTTGTTGAGGTGACCGGACGTTACTATTAATAAGTACCTCCTAGCTAGTGGCAAGGGCGTCCGCAAGGATGAAAGGACAAGTAGGGGCTGTTTCCCCTCTCTTGGATTTTTTTGGGGTCAATTATCATAACCTTTATGTAATATATAAAATATCACAAATTTGTTTTCTTAAAATTTTTTATTTTAAAAATAAAGGTGCTGCTAGCCGCTGATTGAGCTGTTATTTTAATAGAAACCAACTGGTACTAACCGATTAATAAAAATAACCTAACTATTTATTTTTTCATAATTTTTGGTTGTTTTTTAGTTTTTTTTATAACTTTTGATTAGTTTAATAGTTTGTTTTGAAAATTATACTTGGCAACACTCTAGTGATTCATAATTATATTTGATGTTTTTAGACTTGAGTTCTCAAAATATAAAAATTATTTGGTGGTTTTTGGTTTAATATCTAGGGATCATTTTTATTTTATAGAAGATTGAACATTTAATTTCATAAGTAACTTAAAATTATCAAATCAATGGTGACATTTTATTATTTAAAAAAATGTATTTTTTAATTTAAAGTTGCATTTTAATTACCTAATTAAAATTAATGGTGTGGGATTAAGTTTTAAATATTTACATATTATAATTCATAAATAATTTTTACATTCCTTACCTATGTGAGAGAAAACTTGTCACAAAAAGTACTTTATCAGTACTCATATATAGTAAACAAAAATTGAAAAATGAAAACATTTTTCCCCTCTCTTCACAAATTTCTGCAGACGCCCTTGGCCACTGGGTATATACCCATTATATATAAACTATATAATTATCGAAGATCGATTACCATAAAGGAGACCAGTATATAGATACTTGAACAGATTATACATAATTCATGCTTACCTTCACCTTGATGAATAATTATTTTTCATGTGTAATAGTATTTTTTTCTTTTATAACTGTCATGAAATATGTATGAAAACCATTTTATTTGATTTTAAATCTCAAATACAAATAACGGATAACCGTCGCAGTTTAATTTTCGTTTTGAATTATCGTCAAAGATAAATTTATTCAAATCTGTGATTGATTGTATGTAGTAAATATAATGAAATGAATAACTATTTGTTTATTAATGGACGATATAGTGCGATTGATTGATGAAATCGCCAATCTATTTCTTTGTTATATTCACATAACGTTGTGAAAAAAAATTACAGTTATATTCATAAAATTAATTTCCTCAAATCCTTCGTGTTTTAAAACTTAAAACCAACAATAAAATTGTATTATATTATAAATATTAAAAAGATAGATCACATAGAGTTGGTTTTAGGGGTAAAGACTCAATGAAATGGTTATCTTTTGAATACCATACATATTACATTTCACATAATATACAACATAAGCATTCACCGTGGAAATATGGAGTAGTTGTTAAGAATCATATTAACTTCATATAGCAATATATCACTTCAAAAAATATGTTGGAGAACAAGTTAATAGATCCATAGAAGTCGATGTTTGCATTTTATCGTGTTTACTTCCTTATCTGAGTATATTTCATTTAATTGCGAAACACTTTACAACATATGTGTACATCAAAATAATCTTGAGCCTTACATTTAGCCTCATAAAATATTAAAATATTTATCAACGCATGTTTTTTTTTTAATAATCATATTCATATTTCAAATGAACAATCTGGCTATTATAATATTTGTAGTCAAATAAGTATACGAAGGAAAAAACATTGATAATTCAATAATTGACCGATAATTTTATTTTAAACAAACATTTTGTTCTATATTTCGTGTATCTTTTATATATTTAATCAGTAGTTAACCTATTTAATTAAATCTTAGTTAGATAGGTACATGCGTTCTAGTAATGAAATTAGTGAATGGTTGCATCCATTTTAATTTTTATAACTGAATTGTTTAATTAATTACTTATAGGAAGGCATCTAATTATCAACGCTACCATAATAGCCTTAACGCTCAAATACATATAAAAATATATACTTATTTAACTGCATTGGTATGTATCACAGTGGTATTAATTGATTAGTTGTACCTAATAATGCCTAGTAATGTGTATTGTATAATATATAAATGTTATATAACAATCAATTGGCCCATTTCGTTGACTTTTGATGTTTAATACTATAATCTGCACCTGATACTACATTGTTATATAATAATTTAGTAAATTGAAACACGAAATGAACACAGAATATAAAAAAACATAGAATGTTTATGAAAGCAGAAGTTATTCAACGATCAATTTATTTAGCGCATGATAAAATATGTATAAGTCAACAACAATGGTTATTGTCGTCTGTATACAATTGATTTACTATATTTACCAGCTACATTTGCACCTGTTTTATAATTCAGAATAAACAATAAACATAAGAATAATAATTAATAATATCTATGTACCTACTGTATAGGTATTACCTATGTAGTATGTATCCATGATGCAATTGGAAATCCGAGATACTATTACTGCGGATGTATATGAAGCTCCACCCTTCACTTGGTCTGATCGACTTTAAAATACAACTAAACAATAATAATTGCAAGTCAATTTTGTATTTTTTTAAAAATTATTTTAGCTAACTTTGTCCGATTAGTGTATTGACTTGTATATAATAAAACTATATATACAAAATAATAACTTGTAAATACTTTAAATAATATGTTTATATTTATATTATATTTCTTTTGTAAAAGACAATATGTTAGTCTTATATTTTCGTTGTACTTAACTTTGATGTTTGATTCTTTTCGTTTATTTATTTATTTATTTTTTGATCATCAGATGCACACGATTAATAATCAACTTAATTTATATATTATATCAACTACAATGATATCTTTTCCAATAATTATTTTAAAGCGGTCCGAAGAATTTTAGACTCTAAAAAAACAAAGGTCGTTTACATAATTATTAGTTAGTAATTAAATAAGATTATTACAAAAACGAGTTTGAAACATGTCGAAATATATAATATTACATAGGTACCAATATAATTGTATGCTTTATAAGTCACATTTTCAAATATGGGGGGGGGGAATATTTAACGATATTGCTGTTAGGTATTTATGTCAAAATCTAAATGTAGTTTTTATGTACATTTATCATATAAACATTCAATCCTAAAATTAACGTTCAGAAAAAAATGAAAAAAAAAACAATGCCTAAAGGATTTTCGATTAGCCAAATTTAACCTGTAAATATTTGGTAGTAGATATTTTGATGTCGACTAGACAAAGGAAGTTGGGCTTCATTTACTGCCGTTCGATTTTTCTCCACATATTAGGTTTTATAATTTATAAATCAGGTGGATAGTTCAACGCTGTCGCTAAAAGAGTGTTCGATGACGGTTTTACAATAATATAAAGTAAAAAATAATATAATATTTTGTGATGTTTGAAATATCATTTGACACGAGTTAGAGAAATATTTTCACATGAATAAATTACCATGAACGCGGTCGTTGTGGTACAGGAATGCGTCGTCGTAGTGCTGCAAATCGACGGTGTAGTGGGGTAGACGGTAAATGGGAATTCGAGAGAATTGAATAACTGAACCTATAATACTATGGCTGAGATAAGCTATGCGAACGGAATTAAAGGCCCGCGATGCTGCGATATACAATATCTATATTATATATAATATGTAATAATATGGATTACACGATAAACCTTTATGACACTTGTGCGGCGAGCACGGCGAGCTTTATTATTATTATTATTATTATTATTATTATTATTATTATACGTTTCTCGTCGATTAATTATGGTTAGGGGTGCAAACTAAACTAAATTATTGTTATATTTTTTTCATTTGCTACTCTAGTACATAGGCAAAGATATAGCTCTTATATGGCTACGATTTTATGTATATGTAGGTTTATACTAGCTGAAGTACCTCCCATGGTTGGTCTCTACTCTCTTCGCTCTGTCTTTCTCTATCTGTTTTGTTCTATTATTTTTTATCACTTAAGCTTATTGTTCATTAATTATAACAGATAGCGTAATATAAAATTTTGTTGAAAAAAAAAAAGGTAAAACAAACAAAAGACATGGATCTATGGGATAAAGATTAGATTATTATTGGCTATTTTATTACTTGTGTAAAAACAATATTTTGTTGAATATTTTTAATGATGGATGTAAGGTCAGATAAGAATTTTGGAATAATATATTCTAGGTTTTCTTAACACCAGATTTCCAAAAGGGACAGAAATAAAAGAAGCAATTGATTAGCATTGGTTTTGGGGTACCTATGTGGCTATGTCACGGGAGATTTTCCTCTGTGTATCTTGAATCTTGATACCGACTTTAAAACTAAAAACACTACAATATGTGTTTGACTCTTAAATATGACTATGTGGTCCGTCGTGCATAACAGATCACATTTGGCCTGACTGTTACGATCTTTTGACCACATTTGCACATTTCACGTATCGAGGTAAGTTGTTCCGTAAGTAGACCATAATCCGGCAACTGTTTTTATGAAGTTTCTCAATAATTAATATGGTGTTAAATAAAGACGTCCTATTATAACTATCATTGTTATTATCTTGAATATTGGGGCATATTAAGATCCTTAAATAATAATGGAAAACATTTGTTTTTGTTTCTGACATTTAAAACGTGCTTAACTGAATACCCATCAGTCGAGAAAAAAACAGTGTACTTTTTCGTGTTTAATGGGGAATTTTGAAGGTTTCTGATTACTATCTTAAATGTATGAAAAGTTCGTAAGTATGAGTGAAAACTTGCATTGGTATCATGTAAATTGTTCGCAATTATATTAATTAAGGCAACCCGAATTCTTTAAAATAAGATAAATTGGAGAAGATATTTTAGAAAATCCATCTGAGGAGGTGATCTTCATAAAACGTTATCAAATACTAAGGGATAAGCAATATTTTTTTGTAAATAGTTGGAAGTGGAGGCTCAACAACGTTTTCAATGGGAGGTGCATTATTTTCGTGCATATCGTCAGTATGTCGGGTTGAGGGCGAGAAATACACTTTCAAGGATTTCATCGGTGGTGACTGGCAAGTATGTTAAAAAAGATTTGAAGTAATAAATATTTTAGATTTTTGTCATCATGACTAAGTAAAATTAGCGAATTAGACAGAAATCATTTAATGGCAAAACAAGGCTAGACTTTATAACTTATATGTTTACAAATTAATAAGAACAACCCGATAATATTATATTGACATCATATTGAGCAAACCACAGCCATAACTGAGCGAAAAACAAATTAACTAAATAATTATATTCGTATTTAACACATCTCTGTATTTAACGTATATAAACACAAATGCAACTATGTGCACAGCTGCACAAGAAACTCGCTGTATTCGTGTCTTCTTCGAATTCGGCGTTCCTTTAGAACAGAGTATTATAGTTCCCATCCCGTTAAATTTAGATCTATAGC
Organism: Myzus persicae; assembly: GCF_001856785.1. Classification (NCBI taxonomy): domain Eukaryota; kingdom Metazoa; phylum Arthropoda; class Insecta; order Hemiptera; family Aphididae; genus Myzus; species Myzus persicae. The sequence goes on from NW_019104333.1 coordinate 531,985, forward strand.
TTGCAGCATCCCTCCTGCTCCTCCACACCAACAGCTCGTTTAAGTATTCTTCCTAGTTTGGTGCTTTATCCGCGCGTTTACGACCAGCTCTATATACATATATTATGTATGCCTATTTTCACGTCTTTACATATATGTGAGTGTGTGCGAGTGTGTGTGAACGTATACATGTATATACATTTTAAAAATGTGCAGTAGGTACTAGGTAGGTACAACACACGCGTGTATTCCAAACACATATTACTTATTCTTGCGACATTTTTTTTTTAATGCAGATTTCATACCTGCACGTGCTCGGAAATCGGAATGACGTGCAATGTTGTACACGATGCGTCAATTTTTTTTCTAAGCTCGTAACGTTCAAGATTCCACGTACGACAATTGTTCGCACTCAAAAGTGATGTGTATGACCGACAGAGTATAAATTGCATTATATTATTACACACCGAAAAATAGGTGCAAACACGGCGGGCGTCAATCGTTGGCACCACATTTCGAAAATGTGTATTAGGCACTTGAAAACCGAGAGACAGACCAAATTAATAAGCTTTTTGTACAAACATAATAATATGTCATCCGCACACATTACTATACATTTTATCGTCGAGATTAAATAATGAAAAGTACGTTTCGATTCTAGGTGCTCAGATTGTTATCGAACGTGTTCATGTCAAACATAATAATATTATTATCACTGTCTCTATATTTTATGTTGATAATTATTTACTTGTGATAAATTATTAAATATTTCTAATATATCACAACAGCTGATGTTTTAGGTGATATATAGTACACATTCAGGGCCGGGATTTGCGATGCCCGGGGCAGAGTAAAATTGAGAAGTCAAAAATATCATTATCGTCAGTGCTTTTTTATAATGGCGCAAGAGCCCAAAAAGTCTAAACAAATATAGAATCTTGCGCCTACAACAATATGAATAAGTGAATAAATTAATAACACAAAAATAATGTATTATAAAACAATCCTACTTTTTAAATTAGCAAATGTGTCAATAATTTCGCAATATTGTAGTCAGTAAGAAATTTGTTTCTATAGATACCCATTAGGTGTAGCTTTTTGTGCTTTTTTCACTTTTATTTTTTTATTATCTATTTCAGCTTTAAAAATTCAATTTTTATAATGTGAAAATGATATTTTACATTTTACTATTTTAGATGACACCTCAAATATAATTATCATCCACTAATCTACTGCCCGATACCTATTTAAGGGAAGTTATATAGGTGTTAGGTTATATGGTGTGTGGTATATGTTTGTATTTTATGGTAGTTGTTAGCTTTGAATTTCGAATGTTTTATCGGATTTTTAATGCAAATGTCCGATTTCTATTTCGACGCACAAATAAATAAATTTGTTAAATAAGTATCTGTGGAATTATACAATGTCTGAAAAATGATTATAGAAGGACAAAATCGACTGAGGGTAGAAGAAAATTAAAGACTTGGTGTTAAGTTTATATATGGGGGTTCGTTTCCATGCAAACCAAAACTATCAGTCCAGTACTCCAGTGGCCAATAATTTACTGACCACGTCAGTACAGATGATTCCATGGTATTGAACACAAACAGCAGTTGTAGTGTAAGCTGTATTTACTTGATGTGGTTAGATTTGATTAGATTAGGTATGTATATATACAACATACGTAGTTTTATCAACCCGATTTACCGAAAAGTGTTTCGAAATTCGAATGGTGAGTATAAAGACCTTTATTAGCATACGTGAATAATAAATAATGCCACTGCGAGTTTGGGTGGACCGCATAAAATTAAGCGGATGCGTTGTCGTTTAAAAATATTTAAGTGGCAATGAATCATCACTTAAAAAATACATATAGCTAGGTAGATATATTTTAAACGCGGGAGCTCAAACTTTAACACATATTAAAATACCCGCGGTTTTCAAAACACGAAATTGCTGTGTATTAAATCTTATAATTCCACAAATTACGTTTATTTTGCAGAAAAAATAATTAAAAAACACATATATTATAATTAAATTGAGGATAGGTAACTATTTTAAATATGTTACGGCAGTTGTTTTAAATTAATAAAAATATTATATTGTAGGTGCATACCAACAAGGTATTTAACAGAGCCATTATAAAAAGCAAACATTATAATACACATTAAACATTTTATTTTTGCTCGAAAATAAGAATCTAAAATAATATAAATATAGGTGTTTAAATTGAGCCAGTACCAATAGTTTAACCAAAAAACCTTTATACAATGAATAATGATGAATAAAGATATTAAAAAAGCTATGATCCAGTAAGATTGTATCCACTTACATCTTTAATTGACCATTTGACTACACTATAATAAAAATAATTATCAATATAGAGGATTAATATATTTTAATTGTGTATGAGTATATAATAGTTATTGTTGTCCTTGAATACGTCATTCTTTAGAGAACTTTATATAGTATACGTATCGAAAACTACCTGTTTTCCTGCCATTATATATTATATATAAACATTTAATAATCTATACCTACGGAATATAGGCTAAATTTTTTGATATAATTTTGATATGGTAATAGTTGATACAAAAGAATTTGTCTGATTTACATTTTTAAGATCCAGATACGTAATTGCAATGGGACATTGAGCCCCCAATATTATGAATAAAAACTACAACACCTATAAAGAAAAATATAGGAAAATACCTTAAACCGTTGTGCATGATTTATTCGATCCTTGGTGCAGTTGTAATGGTTATCCTAAGGAACCTATGTTTCCTGCTTAATATTATATTGTCGCTGCGAAGAATGTCAATAAGAAGGTGCACAAAATATCAACTATATAATATTTTCTTGACTAAATGACAACAAGTAGTTTATATTTTACAGTGAATCAAAATAATGTATACATGGAAGGAAGTGTCACAGTTGAGATACCCGGTGATTTTTAATTATTTAAATGTTCCGGGAAGTGCATTTGAAGTTGGACAACTGATCAGCATAAGATGGTTAAATGAATTTTGAAGATTTGTATGGAAAAATTTTTTAAAAAATTATATTAATTTCATTGATTGAACGGATTTTAAGGTCTGACTTTCTATGGATTTGTTTAAGTTATTTTTATTTGTGGTTGGCATAACGATTTAAATTTAAGTATATATTGTGTATTGACTTTATAATTATATTACTTAATATTTTATTATGAATAATAATACATCATGTTATGTACAATGTTGATAAACATGAAACATTGAAAAAATGAAAACTGATTTCAAAATCTCATAAATATCTTATAAGACTCGTAGAAACGATGTATGATAATATTTAAATTTATTTTCTTATATTACTTTGATATTTTATTCCGATTGTGGTGTACCTTTATCATAGTTTTACAAAATCCGTGGTGAACCTTTCAGCCTTTTGGGTTATGTACCTATAGTATTAGGAGGGTCATGGTCGTTAGATGGTTAATTATATTATCATCGATCAGCGATTATTTTCTACATTTAGGTTAGTGTTAAGTACACTTGATTTCCGGGGACCGTCTTGAAAAATACATGGTGTAGCATGCATGGGTGTAGATACCTCGTGGTTTAGAAATTCCGAATTTTCAATGTCGAACGAATTCGCCAAATGCCAACTGCCGATTAAAATTCTAATATTGTTGCAGAGTGGAGGGGTGTTACACCCATACGATACCCCATTGATTCACTACTGTTGATTTCGAGTTCTACTCAGTCATTAATAATTATTAACTAATCTAAAAGTTAGAACTAACTAATTTTTATCGTGGTTTCTTTTAATTTTTTTTAGGTTTTGTTTACTTTTTTTAACCCGATAATCCATAACTTTACTTTCACATTCTGAAAAAAATATTTTAACATATCGAATATTGAGCCAGTAGCGGCAGTATAAGAGTGTACAGTTTAGAAGAGTTGAGTTGGTATATAGTTCTTTAAAAATGTACGTTAATCCCCTGCCACTTCACTACACTTATCTTAACTTTAAATGCTTATAAGTTATAAATAATAGATTATTGGTTCAGTATTCAGATTTCAAACTTACAGGGTTCTATATTTGTGTATAAAAGTATTCAGAAAAATATACTGTCAAAGATGAAAAAAATAATAGTAAACACGTTTTTTATTTTTTGCATAACTTTAGTATATATTATAACTTATAACTTATATATAAGTACTCAACTACTTAAGTATACTTTAAGTTCTATAACAAAGATTTTTTTCTCAAAAACTTAAGAATTTACTTGATAAAACGCGTGTGAGAACGACCGTTAAAATATATACGGCGAAATAACTAAATATAATTTTATGTGCTTTGCGGGTCTGCAGCTCTCAAAATGATGATTGCCCTACTTTTACCAATGGTCATTCCTCTTTGTCTATATTTTTATCCCAGAAAATATTAGATTTCAGCCTTAAAACCGTCAATGAATAGCACCAGAAAACAATGGTGAGTACGTAATGCTTATAGTTAATAATCAGTGACAAAATTGATTTATATTCATTTAAAATATTGTTGGTGGGGGCGGGGAGGGGGGGGATTGAAGAGCAAAGTTTCTCATCGTAAAATTAGACAAACTGAAAAAATAGTTTTCCTTAGCACCTCTGGTATTTTCATTGAAATTTTACCTGCTAATCCAGGACTGGTATAATTATAAATAATAGATTTGTACCTACGTCTTAGTGATTTGTGAAATAAAATAAGAACTTCTAAGCTATTTTCTTAAGCTTACATTATTATGACACCAAGTTTTCATATTTTATCGTACCCAGGTCCCCGACGCACATAGTCACATACACAAACTTGAGACATAATGTATTTTATTATACACAAATACACAACGTAGGTACACAATACACATGTATGAAATAGCATGTACCTACTTAGAGATATTGTAAGTATTGCTGTTTGAGCACAAGTGCACAACTAATAATACGCTAACGAATCGAATTTTCGACGGAGCTCTGTTGATTAACAAAATCACAGTACCATATTTTAAAATATATGTTATGTACGTGATTTTAGTAACAAGTATACCTATATCGATGGAAAGCCTTTATTGTACTCATAAAGAATCCCTCTTGGGCTAAATGATTAATATTAAAAGTTCTTTGTAAATTGCCGGTATATTTAATGCGACGACTTGTGAAAAATAAATAAATATGTTTCGTATGCAAACAATTTTTTTTTTTCATTTCTGCATCACTCGATTTATTATTTGAGAATAATATTATCATGATTGTATACCAACACTATACAGTGTGATTATTTTAACAGTAAAAACTCAGTATCTCAAAAAGTAGTTAGGTATTAATATTTATGTAAGTATTTTTCTTACCTAACTTTAAGTCGTTGAAAAAAATATTAACACATAATATTAGAAATATTATTATATGTTTTTACAATTTTTAAGTTTTTTTTTTTTAACGATATAGCTTTCCTAGTCGCACTAAATACAAATTTACCAAGCAAAATGTTGCTCCACTCATTAGCTCATCAAAAAGTTAAAATAATACTGGTGGAAATCTTAAAACTTAAAAGTAGTAAAAATATTATCAGCTTTTATCAAATATGTTGATTGTAGGTTATGATATCAAATTATATAAAAAATGTTTGTAGAAACGTTAATATGTATTTTTCGAGATCACTCTGTATATATGTCAATAGTCAATAAATGTCTATCAACGGTGTTCTGCAACACAAATACACAACAGAACCGTGAACTCACAGAGTACAATAATTAATAATAATTCGCAGCCGGAGTGTTGTTAGAGTATTTTTAAATTATATTATATTTATATACAAACACAAGTCCACAAAGTGAGAGTGGTGTGATGAATTTCTAGATCAGGCCAATGCCTTATACTGTATATATAATATAATATATAAACACGCAATGATGACTATCGTCACTGCCGCTGAGTGAGAAAAAAAAACAACAAAACAGACAATTGTATATTCGATTCCCTTTGAGTGCAAGGTAATATTACTGCAAGGACCTGCGGGCCTTTGAAAATTCAAATCGCAACATTAAAATTCAAGTCGAATTCGTAATGTAAATAACTACGCAGAGCTGTATATATTATAATAAATTATTAGGTGTAATTTATATATATATATATACACACACAGAGAGATTCTCTCGCAGAAACATAACTAAAAACGTGTACCTAAATATATATTATAATATATACGCGAGATCAGATCGCTTCATTAGGACAATAATATATCTTGAGTATATTCTATATAATATATATTAAAGGCACTTAATGAGTGATTTTTTCGACATTTTGCAGGAGACCGAAAACAAAATTACATTTTATGCTCACAAATCACCATATAAGTATAATACTTTTAAATGTATCTTATGACAAAATATAATATGCATAATATATGTATTGAAACACTTAATTAATTTTTTTTACCAAATTATTAAAAACTATAAGCTATTAAAAATTTTAGTTTTGAAGTGTGTAGTTATCAATTATGATTTTTAATAAAACTTAATGCATATAATTAAAAGTTAGTTTTAAAAGATCAATTTAATTTTTAATATTTTGTTAATTCGAAAAAATTCGGAATTTTTATAACATTTGATTTAAGTATAAAATCAGCTGGTAGACGAGATAAAGACATGATAACTGCGCTATGGTACGTTTAAAAATTATAAATAAGAAAGAAGAATATTATAAGAATCACAAAACTGCAAAATATTTCCCAGGATCCGCTCTGTTGCAATCGCATTCTGAGTTTTTTGGCAATGATTGGGACGGTACTATTTTTTGTAACACTCAAAGCATTACAGGACTACAGTTGCTCTAATAAAAAAACAGCACACTATCGCCAGTCGTCACTACCTATTGGCTATTACTACATTTTTTTAATTATTGCTTCCAAGTTTCAACGTTATTATCTAAAATTTAAATGTAGCATGGTACATTTGAACATCATTATTTTTTAAATTGTCTTGAACTTTAAATAATCAAACAATTCCAACGGCAAATTAAGTTAAATATCTTGGTCTAAATCTAGATGAACTACTAATCTAGAGCCTTTATATAAAACTCAATCATAAAACTGTGAACCCTAGACTTCACCTCCTAAGACCATTCTTGAAATCCAAACTCTCCCTATCCAATAAACTTACCAAATTCCTGTCAATAAATCGACTAGTTTGGACATAAGGCGATACCTATTCAGTTATTGGGCTCTGAAAAGTCACACTGCAATACCAAAACGCTTCAGGCGTTTCAACTTTCAATACAACATCCTACGACGAGTAAGTAGTAGGTAACTTCTTGGCACTTTACAAATAATAATCTTCACGAAGACTTAAAAATTCCTACAATTAATCAATTAGAAAAATTATATTACTTTATTCAATTACATACTAACTTAAACTGTCACAGTAACCCCTTAATCAAACAACTATTATCCACCTCACTCCCTACGCGTAGAAGATTCAAAAGATAGTGCCCGAGAGACCTACTAAAAAAAAAATACACAACAATACCTAAAAAGTACAACTGATTACTGAATGCCTGACCATAAATAATGAATTCCCGTCACTAACCATTATTAACTACCAAATTTGCTTATTTTAATAATTAATAATTACCAATGTTGTATAGGTTGTAAATAATTTTAATAAAAGAAAAATATTGTCTTGAATTGATTTTAGTTGTAATAAAAATTGTATTAATATCAATATCATATCATATTTTCAATGGTTATTAAAAATACACTCATCAATATAAAAATATCGTTCAACAGTTTTGTCACGAAAAGTTGTATAATGAACCTATATTATCTTGCATTCTATAAACAGTGTGCTTTATAGAGTAACCATTTTGAAATTTAAAAGTTCATTTGATCCATAGGCGGACATCGAGATATTGCGGACAAATATTTTAATAGACCTCACGAAATCGAAACTTAATTCGAAATTTTATTATTGATATTATTTGTTTCAATAATTATTATCTGTTATTTTTTTTTCGAAAATTAGCTCCAAAACCAAACAGTATTCCCTAATTTGCAAAAACTATTTACCATAGCATTAACGATACCTATCAGTTCAGCAACTTGCGAAAGAAGTTTCAGTGCAATGAAAAATATAAAAACTTGGCTAAGGACATCGATGCTTCAAGATAGATTCAGCAATCTTTCTATTCTATATATTGAAAAAGAGATGTCCAAAAATATTAATAGCAATGATATTTTAAATATCTTTGTTGATAAAAACGATATTTGTTATTAAAATAAAATTAATTATTAATTATTTTAAAATATATTATGTTATTTTTTTTTTTTTATTATAACAAACATTTATATTTGTATTAGTAATATTATATACTTATGTATAGGAAGAGAGTGCGGGGGCGAAGCCCCTGCGAGTCACTTTACATTTGATTGTTAATGCCCCCCTAAAAATTTAACCAAATGTCCGCCTATATGATTTAATCACAAATCATTATTTTAATTATCATCGAGTAAGTACCTATTTCCTACGCTGGACTTAGGGTAAATTGTTAGAGTTGTAGGTATAGTATTTCATTATACCTGCGTTGCATGTACATCGACCTACTATAACAGTGTATAAACGACTTGCGAGGCTACGTTAATTGCTAAAATTTAAGTAGCCCGGTGACAATTAGCGCACTACTCCTGAACACTGGTTTATGGTAGGTACTAGGTAGGCACAGCCTTTAACATAGCCCATGGGTAAGCAGAATTTCCAACCACCAAGATTCTAATGAGAAAAAGTATAGGTCGTAGTCAGTAGATATACTCAAACAGCCACTAGAACTAACCACCAAGGCACCAAGTTTCCCACGGCCATCAAAATGCCTCCACACCCCTCTCACTCCTACTAATCAATTATGTATTTACCTTGGACAAATTGTTAGGTGCATGGAATTTACTCATTTATCGAACAGAACAGCTCACAAAGTCCAAAAAGTGAAAATTTTTAAGTTCTAAAAGCTGAATTATAAATAAAGAGTTAAGAGGTAGGTAACCAATGAATGACATTAGGAATATTATTTCAATGGACGCTCGGCAGGACAGAGGGCGCTGCGTATAAATTTATAATCAACGTCGATGTTTAAACATTTTAATAACAATATTAAAGCGAATTTTACAGCGTTTTTAATAATAGTAATACAATAATCAATGTTTGGCAAGCTCCTTGTAAAAAGAAATTCGTTCAGCTCCTTATTCATTAAAAAAAAGGATTATTTCCCTTGTCGCTACTTTGAAAAATGAACGAGTTCCTTTTTTAGTTCCAAATGAAATAAAAATTCTTATTTAATCATCGATGTGTTTTTTAATATACATATATACCTACTTAGGAACTTTTTAATTATATTTAGATATACTATATACATACGATATACATATACTTATAAGTACATTTATTATTTACTATTTAATTTAAGAATATAATATTGAATATATTTTTTTCTTTTATTTATCTAAGTTAATTATTTTTTAAATAATAAAAATTAATATTATATAATAAGACTAACTTCGATACTCGATAACGATCGTCGATCACCAATTGGCAACAAACACTAATACACAATAGCAAAAAATATTTTAATTTAAATTATTTATAAATCTGTGTAAATTGGAACTCGAAAGGAACTAAAAATGTTGTTATTTTTTCTTAAAAAAAGAACTCGATCATTTTCTCTTTCTCCTTTTATAATAATGAATTTGTTCCTTCCAAAAGACCAACCACTGATAATAATTCCATAGAACACAATACCCACTACATAAATTATTATCTCCCATGCGGCTACGCGAGTTACACCTTCCACCACTATCACAGGCCAAAATTGAGCGCCAACATCCGGCCGGACGATAACGACCTTGACGGTCCACTCTCCGCGCTTTTAACAATCCAAATATATCGTTGAGATTATTATTATCATTTATATTTTATCATCACCGCTGCAAATATTGTCGTCTCGTTATCTACACTCGGCCCTAATCTAACCTAACGACTCACGTCTAGTCCACATATTCTATTCTCCCTCTTCACAGTTGCGCAGTGCCTATATATATTTTATGCTCGTCGTTCATGGTTCACACTACTTCACAGTGCTCACTGCTCACTCGAGATTGAAACCTTCTCTGCTCCTCTTCCTTATTGTCATTCAATTTAAATATCTTTTCGATTCAACCATGCGTTTGGGTACAGTCGTTCCGGACTTCTCTGCTGTCACTACCAAAGGTCCGATCAATTTCTACGAATGGGTCGGTGAATCGTGAGTACTCAATCAATCTATATTATTTCACATAATTATTTGTTTATTTACATTAATTATATTAAGTGTCATCGCGTCACGATAAATATCTTCATAATAATAACACTTTGATAATTATACAGCCTACTGCAAATTATAAATATTATTAATTCATTCATTATACGTTTGATGTTTTGTATTGGATTTTTTTTTAATACCTTTATTCCTATTTTTAATTTAGATGGTGCGTTTTATTTTCTCATCCTTCTGATTTCACACCGGTCTGCACCACTGAGTTAGGTAAAATGGCCGTGCTGGTAGACGAATTCACAAAACGCAGTGTCAAAGTCTTGGGTTTGTCTTGTGATAAGTTGGAAAGCCACGTCGATTGGATAAATGTAATGACTTAACTTTTAACTGTGTTTCTATATTATCCGTTATGATCCTAAATTGATGACAGTTTATCATTTTCAGGACATTAAATCATATTGTCTGGACATCAAGGGAGAATTCCCATATCCCATTATTAGTGACAGCACTCGAGACTTGGCTGTACAACTAGATATGATCTCTGAGGAAGACAAGGACAATGTTGAGTTGGCATTAACCATTCGATCTCTTTACATTATTGGACCCGACAAGAAGGTTAAATTGATGATGGTTTATCCAACCAGTACTGGCCGTAATATTCAGTAAGTCATGTTTGAATTCAAGAGTTCAAATGTTTCTGTTAAATAAATAATGTCAATAATAACTTTTAAACATTTCCTAGTTTCTCATTATTGAAACTGCTAGATATTATAAATTATTTCCAACAAACAATACATTTTAAAATACATTAACTTATAAACATAACATTATCAAACATTCATACACACCTAAGTCTCATATCCTAATTCCATTGTAAAAAAAAATTCAACTAATATTTCTATTTGATATGGTAAAAATATTGTAATCTTTCAAATGTATTTTTGATAAGTTTTCATAAAGTTAAATTATTTTCAATTTATAACACCAATATAAACTTAATAATTATGAACCTACTTAAAACTCAAACATATTTTTACTTTTATAGAGAAATTTTACGTTGCATTGATTCACTTCAGTTGTGCGATAGAAAAAATACCATTGCTACACCCGCAAATTGGGTGGTAAGTAAATAATTTGTAATTTTTTTTATGAAATTAATCCAATCTAAAATAAACTTTTATTCATACTAGCCTGGTGAAAAAGTTATGATCCTGCCAACAGTAAAAGATGAAGACCTCGATGCACTCTTTCCAAATGGTTATGAAAAACGCTCAATGCCTTCTTCAGTTGATTACTTGAGAACAACTACCGATTATTAAAATACGTCATTGTGTGAGTCTATTACACACATTTATTTAAAAGAGATTTATTTTTTTAAATAAATTATAATTTGTTAAAACTTTAGTTTATCATATTAACTGATTATACAGTTATATTATTTATTAATAATTATACATACCACATCAATAATTTTTACAAACACAGTTTTATTTATTTTTGTATATTGTGTACATCATATTTATAATATTATATTATCATTAAGACTAAAATAAAATGCCAATATTAGACAAATATCTCAAATTGTTTTACCTCTACTACTTCTTAATACCCTCTTCACTGTAACAAACCCAATAATTGATAATATTAATAAAAAAGTAATGTATATATTTATGCACTATTTATTCAAGTGTTATAAAATCTGTATATTATTTTTAAGCCAATTAGCTAATTGATTTATTTATGCAAAACTATACATATTTTTTTAATTTGTCTAATTTCTATGATATTTTAACATTTTTATATTGTATTTGTGAAATTGGCATCATATTTTGGACAGCTGAGATCCTGTAAAATAATTTGGGGACTTGGTATTATACCTAAGGTATAAATACAGCAACCTTTGCCTATAGTTTAAGATTGCGTATTATAAAATATATATTTATTTGTATACCTTAATATGATAAGAGACATGTCGTAGCAGCTCTTATTTTACTCATAAGTGCATAACAAAGTTCTCTGTTGTTTCATTACAATAATGAATTCACCTACTATTCAGTTTTAAAGCAAGAATATTATTTAGGGCCTATCCCATGTAATTTTTTTTTGATATTTTAATTTTAAGCAAATTACAAAAAAATTATTTGAAACAGTATATACGAAGTTGTAAGATCAGAGTATATGATAAAATCAAGAATAACAATGACATGTAAAACATGAGGGCAGAAATTGCCTATTGGTGACACTGCCTAATGTTGATTAACTTAACAATTTGGTAAATATAATTTTTTTTTTAAATAATTTCAATAACATGATCAATACACTAGTGATAGAATGATAATTGACAAAATGAGGAAACATTAAAATTAAAATACAATATAAAGCCTACATGGTGCCCTACATAATATTGAATATTTTTACCAAAAATAATAACAATTATGTAATATTATATGTATAACATAATAAAATATTCTAACCTTCTTTTCAAAGGGTCAAATTACTCTAATATTAAAAACAATGGTGTAAAGTGGATTGTTCTGAACAAACAACTATTGTCAATTTGTTATGTTGTGGAGAGTGCAGCATTAGTTGAACCAAGACAAAACAACGGGTACTAGATAAGGTTATAGATGGGTAATTTTTTACCCAGGGTGTGTTACTAAATGCATGATACATAATATACCTTGTTAACTGCACATTATTAAGGAAACAAAATATATACATACATTTTTTTATTTTGAAAAATGTTCAATCTGTATTGGACAACATAATGAGTAAAAAAGATTACTGACATAACACATATGTAAAAAAAAAAGAAACTACTCGCGAAGCACATTATGAGGGAAATCATCCAGCGGTGGTGCCCTCTGGTAATTTTGTTTTATTCATATTAATTTCATAGGTCACGGCACCGATTCCTTTTGAGGTGCCGAGGAGGGTTGTCAGGAAGAGTATGTGATGATAGGTGGGATACCAGAGAATTGGGGTGGTGTTGCAGCTTAAAGTGAAATCTGTTTTAGTATAATTTGGCTAGTTGGTCAACTACACATTTATTTAAATAAAACTATTTAACTTATTACTTTTTACTATTACCTACTTATTTATACAGGCATATGGCATACAGTAATGAGTATTAGTGTATTTAGATAAGTAATAATAAAATGTTCTTAATTATTTAAATTATTTGTTTGATAATTATTAAACAAGTAAATTGTATATTCCTTTACGTATATTAAACCAAGATTGTTTCTATGAATACAAAAACATTTTCAATTTAAAACTGTAAAAATAACTTAACTCGGAAAAACAAAATAAAATACAGAAATGTTATATTGAATTATATAACTATAAATATATACCTATTTAATATTTTATGAACTACCATAATATTTGTTTATTCAAACAAATAATATATTAAAAATTAAAAATTTATTCTGATTTTCAAAAAGAGTAAATGAAATATGATTCATAACACCTGTAATTGTTTTTAGTGTTCTTGTATAATACTAAGTTTTCAAAAATAAATTGTTAAAAAATATAAAACAACCTACATCAGCCCATTTTGTTATAATATAAACAAATTAAAAAATGAAAAAAATGTGTAGGTACAGTTTATTTAAATGCAAAAATAATTTATTCTAAATATTTGATTTTGATTTATTCAAGTCCTTCCAGTTGGGGAATGAAAACGTATAACTAAAGAAAAAAAAGAAAAACTACAGAAGAAAGATTTAAACAACTATTCAATGACCCTGTATTTTACAATTAAGGTATTTATCTGAAAAAAATAACTATTATGAAATAATTTATTATTATTGATTTTGTTTATAGAATGGTTAATTTAATACTCAACAATAACTTTTTCTGTACAATTTTTGTTTTGTAAAATATGTGGACTTATTTTAGAAACCTATTTGAATTAATAAGAAAAACTGACCAATTCGGACTGCAGATATTGGTGATTGTTCGATGCCAAAGATGGGAATGAAAAAAAAAATATCAAAATTATTAAAGATGAATAAAATTTAATATTTATTACAATGATATTATATAACGGACAACTATTGTAAACAAATGGTTTTAGTAAAATAGTTTTTAACTAAGAAAAACATAGTCATAACTTATAATACTCCTAATTACATAATACATCCTACTGCTGCTGTACAATTTGACTAACAACTAAGAATAGCTTATAGCTATCAATATTAAATATTATTACTGCCTTATAATAGTACGTATTGAAAATTAGCCATTAAATTTAAAATTTGAAAATCAAAAGAACAAATTATGATTTCTTTATTTGAATGTTGTACCCCATTTTTATTTTAGCTTCTTGATTTATGTAAGCTTTCATTTACATTTGAATTAATATTAATTATTCAAACTGTGCTAGAGAGAAAGTTGTGGATGATATTATATTCCACAATCTATTCCTGGACACTAGTTATTAACTAATGGTTATCAAAAGTCTGGAGTTCTGGACGACGACTAGACATCAATAAAAATTGCATCTTCGGTTAGTAGTTCATACTGAGAACTTATTGGCAATTACCTACACGGTTCTTTTGAAGAAGGATCACAAGTAGATGTCATCTTTACCGACTTTGCTAAGGCGTTTGATTCAGTTAACCACGAGGACCTTATTTCTATACTTCGTGCTTTTGGCGATCTATCCTATCTTGGTTCAACTCGTTTTCATTAAATAGATCTCAATGGGTTAATATGTTCAACTCAAAATCAGATAAATTTCTTTCTACCTGCTCTGGTGTGAAGGTGGACATCTATTCCCACTTCTATTCTCTTTGTTAACAGCGCTCGAACCTACCTCGAGCATAGCCAATTTCTCTGTTTCATTGATGACATAAAGATTTTCCATAAATTTAACTCTGTCGATAATTGTCTCAAACTCCAGGACGATCTTAATAGTTTCTCTGTGTGCCCTGAAACTCTCAGTCTTTCATTAAATATTAAAAAATGTCTGTAAGTCAATGACTTTCACTAGAAGTCGCTCTCCTATTACTTGCTCTTACACTTTGAATGGCTCTAATTTAATTCCTGTCAATTCTAACATATGTGATCGTGGTTATATTTTTACTTCTACTTCCACTCTTTGTCTTCGCTCCTACATCGATAAAATAACTTGCAAATATCTAAAAATACTGGGTTTCGTTAAAACAATAATTGGGGATTTTAAACTCACCATCTCTCAAAATCCATATATTGCGCACTTGTACGACCTATCGTTAAATATGGCTCAATGCTCAGTTGTATGGGATATTGGGATCCTCAACAGCTGATGTCTGTATACAACTTGAACGGGTTCAAAATAAATTCTTATGCTTTACGAAACGCGTCTTGAATATGAATTGCGCCCCTCATGAGTATACTTCCCTTCTCCGTTTGCCATCGTCTTAACATATCCTCTTTAGCAGACCATCGCCGATCACATAATCTTGCTTTTTTTAATAAGCTGTTATCAGGCTCTGTCAACTACCCTTCCTTTCTTGCTCTAATCAACTTTAAAGTTCCTATTAGATGCACCCGCAACACACATAATTTCTTTATCCAACGTTGCCCTACAAATTATTTAAAAAACGATTAGGTACCCTATTCTTTGTATGAAAAAGTTGGCCAATGAGGATCTGTCATTTCTTCCACAGAATTATTACAACTATGTTTACTATCTTATTATATTTTGTATTTTACTATCTATTACACTTTTTCTTATGTTCCACACTTATAATATGTACCTATATTGTACTATTTTGTAAACATAATACACCATAGTTGTAACTTGTAACCTGGGCTCGCGCCTGTTTACCTTTAATAATAATAATAAAATGTATGATCATCGAAATAGATAAACAATACTGGAGCGCGTATTGAGATACTGAAAACGAGCCAAGTTTTTAAACGCTTCCCCCACCACTGCAGGACAAGAAAATATAATACTGCTAAGTAAATATGACTATTCTGTACTAAACAGTAAACATAGACAATGATAATACAGTAAACAACGAATTTTAGTTCAAGTTGAATTAAGATTGTGTTTAATTGCTTAATGCTTACGATTCCATTTAAAAATATATATAATTTTATATAATTTTAATTCTTTATGTTAAAGATGTTAATGCAAAGGAAGTATTTAAAAATAAAGAAATTTGAATTATTTTCTCTGCGGGCCAAGTTATCGGTGCTGTCCATCATTTATGTGAATATAAATATAACAACATTAACAACTATTGATTAGAAAAATTAAGAGTATAATAGTGTACACATGTATACTGGAAAATTAAATAATATGTTTTTATTTTCTTAAAATAATGTTTACCCGTATTGCCATATAGTCCTATAACGTTTCTGTTTAATTATAATATATAAAAGCATATTTTCTGGGAATAAGCTATTCAAATATACCTAACTCTTAAATTGTTTCACACATTTTATAGGTAGATAGTCATACTAATATTTGTCATTTTAATACCTATTGAAATTTCATAATTTTCAGAAATAATGTGAAAAACTCCGGCAGTATTTAGAACGAAAGAATAATATATAACATAAATAATATTAAGTTATTCAGGCAATTATTATTCTTTTTTTTTATATATATATAAATAAATTGTAAAAATCAAAATTTAATTTTAAATCAATTGATATAAGAAAAAATTAATTAATTAACGTGACTTTAAAATAAATGAACTCGTTAAGTTAGAAGTTGCTTTTGAAAATAAAAATAACTCGTTAAGTAACTTAGTTACTGATAAAAGAAATAATGACTTGGACGCCAACAGGAAAAAGACCAAGGGGAAGACCCCGAAGAAGATGCATAGACAGCGTAAATGAAATATGGAATGCGGTAGGCCAAGAAGTTAGGACGAATTGGCAAATCATAGCGCAAGATAGAGAGAAATGGGAGGAAATAGTTTTGGTGGTAAAGATCCTCAATGGATCGTAAAGCCTAAAAAAAAAAGTAACTTAGTTAAAAGTAACTTAACTTTAACTTTTTAACTCGTTATTGCCCAGCCTTGATAAACACGATAAATGTCTATATTATTGTATTTATTTCAATTATTCGTTTTGTGTAATTTTGTACCTATTTATTTTTCTGTTTAAAACTATATCGCTGTATAGTAGGCTTGTTGACAAGTTCAAATAGTTTTTAATTTTTAGAATCGGAGGAGTGAAAGTACTCAAATTGTTATGAGTTAAACGCAAGTGTGGCACTAGTTTTTTTGCCCTGCAGAGGGGGGGGGGAACGTTCAAGACATGGCTCGTTTTCGTATCACAAATGATATTGGTAAGAGCGCGCTCCAGTATTGTTTATCTATCTCGATGTGTATGATCTATAACATAAATTGAATAAATTGTTTTTATACTATAAAAAAAGTAATGATAATGATTAAAGCTTGTGATCAATTATCAGTAGTCTGCACAGGTAACTATTAGAATGGCTAAATCCTTAAATCTTAATCGATGACAAAAGCTATTGCTGAAGGCTAATTAGTGATTTATAGCAAAGGATTGCCAATTGGATTACTAGACCACCGACGAATAAAATAAACAATATTGCAATGTAATTACCTAAATTATAGGTAGGTGTGTTATTATTGAATGTTATATTTTCTTTTAAGTTTTAACTGCATTTGCTAACAACTAATAAATAATAATCTATATAAAATATATTCAATATATTTAATATTTAAAATCTCAGTTATCGTCGCCGATATACAACCGGCTCTTTCTGGATGGGTCAACAATATGCTCGGTCCAAACAGGAGTTCTAACAATCGGCTATATTGATTTCATGAGACGCATGTATATTTTTTGCTAATTCCGATAAGACTGCATCCAGTATTGTGTCTGAGCAGTACATCAACAATGTCGTGTTAGGGCGTGATAGTAGATTCAAAACCTAGGTACTATAAAATGGTATAGGTAAACCATAAAGCGTCGCGAGTGGCATGTTTCACACTTTCACAGTGACGAGTAATTGTCTAAATGTCTAATATTATAATCTACACAGGTAACTACTTATTATATTATATTGCACAGTAAAGACATTTTTACTTTTTAGTTGCTACCTACTCTATTCCTTTATAGTGAGTTGATTTGAATTTAAATTGCTTACCTATCGGATTGTAGTCAGTGTTGTGCTAATTTCAAGCCTACTTATAATCATTTTGATATCGATTGAGATAACTATATTCATAAAGAGTGATTCTTTCAATTTTTAATATTGGGATAACAATCATTAACCCAGAAAGTATCAACACTTTTAATAATGTTTTGAATTTAATACAAACCAATATTTTTGGTAAAAACATTATATTTATTTTTTAGTATTGTTTAAGTTACTAAGTAGCGGTGTGGAGTGACAGCCGACAAAGGGGTAGGTAGGTCCCCGATGAAATGTCTGTCCACTTGGTAGGTAATTCACTCATTTAAACATTAAATATTATAACAAAACTAAGTACTAACTAACTATTTGTTCAATATAATTGCTATGTATCAAACTGAAAATTCTCAAAAAAATATTCTGCTTTAGAATCTGAAATTAAAAATGTATGCTGTCATTAAAATATTTCAAAAAACCATAATAATGATAAAAATAGTAAAGTAGTTGTATAATTTTTTTTCAAAAATGTTGTCTTGCAATACATAATATAGACACCATTCACAGTATAACTACGGTATCGTGTATATTATTACTTATTAAGCATAGAGGGGTGACTATTGAATAATACATAATAATACTCTATATAAGTATAAATATAAATGTGTGTGTATAAATTTATGTTGTAAAGTCAGTCTATAATCTATACAATATCATAATGCATAATATTATAAAACAAAATATTAATAATATAAATTCGAATATGTATTTTTAGTTCGATCACTAACTTACGTACATAATTATATAATAATATTATATCGTGATAGGCTGCACGTATTATGTATGAGGTATATACCCTATACATGGGTGTACATATTTTTGACGATTCTCGCACATTCCTCCGGCCAACTAAACTAAGTTCGACAAATATTATCAACGCGGTGGAATAAGATTATAATATAAGTACAATATAATATCGTTTAAAATATTTGAATGTACATATATATAATTATTGTATTTTATTAAATTATATTATTATAACTTGCGAAGGCCGATGCGTTTCGAATAGGAATAATATAATATATATATATATATATATATATATATATTATGGTGATACATATCAGCTGCTGCAGGTGTAGGTATTTGGGTGGATGAGTATAATTTCCTCCGTGGACTACACCGGTTCGAGCTTAAAGTGTTCGGCAATCTCCTTGAGCGTTTTATTTTCGGTTTCAGGCAGACGAAAGTAGAAGTACACGAGCCCAATGAGTCCCACGCCCCCGAACAGCACGAAGGTGTTGTAGAAGCCGATAAACCTCTCGAGGTCCATGTAGAACTTGGTCATGAAGAAGCTGAGGAAGAAATACACCGCGGAACATATGCTGCAACCCAGGTTTTTACTTCTGGAATAAAATAATGCAAAACACGCATTTGTTGAGTACATTGTAATGGTTCATCAATCTAAGGTTAGAGTCCGCCTGAAATAAGCTGGGAATTCGGAGTTTTTTGGTTTTACTGAAACTTCCAAATTCCTAATCACTTATGGCTTAAATGCTAACAATTACTATTTTAATATTATATACTATATCTGTCTTGATATGAAAGACAATTCAATTTCAGCCATTTCTTTACGAAAACATACCCATTTTGTCTATCTCACCCATACAATTAGAAGTGCGATGATAAATGTTTGAATTCGTTATAACATGAAGTTTACTTGAAATTGATCATCTACATTTTTTAAAATTATTCTCTAATTATTTTCCCCTCAAATTTAAATTTAAAATTAAAAAATCGTAAATTTTTTTAAACATTAATATGGTTTTAAAAATAAATTCAAATAAATGCGATGATCGATGTACAAGTGTGTAATATATTATTATTTTGTGCGTACTTCATCGGGAACACTTCGCTCATGAGGATCCATCCGATCGGCATTATGCCCAGCGACGAGGATAACGTTGATCCGAAGAACAGGGCCAATTTCACCCAGGACGTGTGCTCAGAGTTGACGTAGAACTGTCCGACGAAACCAATGAGTAAGTACGATATTGAACAGACGGTTATGGTCGACAGTACAAGGCATCTCTTGCCTAGCCGGTGCACCAACAGGATGGTGAACACGTTGCCGATGATGCTGAAGCCAGGGTATGCTGACTGTACCGGACCAAAAATAATAAATAGGTAATAGAAAAATAACATAGTTCAAATAATAATAAGAATAAAATAGTTATATGTCTAAGATTTTTGTAAAATGTGGAATTTGTGATAAAAGTAACTGTTAATTAGTATGATTACTGGACAAATTTAAACCACGGCTATTGTTTAATACTTAAATGAAAATTAACAGTGGCGAAGCTTCTTAGCCCATAGGAGATAATGAAACAATGCCTACCCACTTAGAATATGGACAAATAATTTGGTTTTATTATATTTAGATGAAATATATTTTTTTACAAATTATTTTGATGTACGAAGTAATAATTCCAGGCCATGTCTAATTTCCTACCTAGTAAAATGTTAGACACATGCCACATGAATGGTAATTTTAAGAAGATGCTAAACACCCACATGTAGTCTTGTTATATAAACGTACAATGTAGCAAATTTGTGTTCATCTGAATCCATTTTGTGTCGTAGTTTGAGTAATAAAATGAATAAAGTGATATTAGCCATTTGTCACATTTAACTGTATATATATTAGGTTATAGGTTGGCGATGACGGATCTAGGACATTTCGTAGGCTTTTATTGATATTTAAATTTTAAATTGAGTAATTTATCATGTGAAGTATTACAATTTTTAAATGCGCTTATAACTTGTTTTTAAATTTAAATATCAATAAAATCCTATGAGATTTCCTAGATAATATTTTCACCTTTAAGTTTGACAGCAGTTGAAAACATCCCTATATTATTTAAAATAACTATACTAAAAGAATTCTGCTGAACATAAATGTTGTATGTTTGTAACAAGGTGACCCATAGGTACTGATTTAACGTCTTCTTAACAGGGATGGAGATTAGGAATGGTATATGGACTAAATAGGTACACTCTTCTCCAGTTCTCTACTTATTTTTAGACTATTAATTATTTTGTCAGCTATACAATCTGGTTGTATAAATTGTATTTCATCTTTTTATTATTATTTGGTAATAATCATAACTAAGAAAAATATAATTAAAATCATTTTTAACCTATTAAACTAATATTATGTTAGGTACTTATACTCATGGGATGCGTAGGACATTTTTTTTATTTATGTGAAGGCGTGGACCAAAGTAGTTTGGGAAAATGGGAATGAACCACTTGTATGCAGGTGTAATATACGGCCGTATGGAATTACTTACTTATTACTTACCATTGCCCATGCAGGCTCTACTTTTGTTTTGAATGAACTGAAGACGTGCATCAGATACGGCGCATAAGGTACGCCGGACATGACGTTTGAGAAAAATATGTAGACCAACATGAGTTTGAGCGGATTCCACAGTCCCGGATGTGAAAAGCTACCCAGAGCCGAAGGTTTTTTTTTTGCTTCTTCTGCAAAAAACATTGACGAAATATTATTGTATTATATTCTGAAAACGTGCATAAGTGCATAAGTGAATTATTGGACTGAACAGAATACATTGAAAAAAAAATTAATTAAATTAAATTTTTAAATTTTTAAAATTCTACTTAGCTCTAGTTTAGACAATTTTGGGTTTAGGACACAAGTTGATGCATCAAAATGGCTTGAAAAAAATCGATGAACCCGAATATGATATTAAAATTACGGGTTGCCATTTAAAAAAATGTAAGTTTTATTGCGCATGCGCAAGATACAAGAGTTAAAAACATTGTAAGTCATAGAAATTTACAATCCATTAGTCTAGTTTAATGTCCCGCAAACAAAATTGAAAAATATTTACATGGTAATGAGTGGTAAAGTGGCCCCTGATTTTTGGGACACACGGTATATAATATGAGCAGATTACAATCGATATGGTCCTTATAAGAACAAAGGCCCAATTCCTACTTTCACTTTTTTCAAGAGACGAAGTAAGCATGTTTAGGTTTTTATTTTATTTATATCATGAATTCCAACAAAGATATTATTAATTTAAAATCCGCTAAGTATTCATATAATTTTTAAACTTAAATAACTTTTATTATATTAATTAAAGAAAAACCCTACAATACAAAAATGAATGCTTTATCATGCAAAATTTGATTCATCGACTATGACTGTAGCTTAAGTAGTCTATGATCATTCAAAACAATATATTGTATAGGTGTTTGGCCTCTTAATACTATTCAAAATCATTAATTAAAAATCATATTTTGTAGTTTAGAAAAAGTACAGGTATTATACGTATTTTTAAAACTACCAAATTGAGCTCATACACTTATATGAGACTTAAACTATTGGTGTTTCAATTATTTATTTATTATACTTCTCTAACCTAACGATCGAATTTGCTGATTTACATGTGTTATGTAACGCGTACAAGGATGATTTTATGCTGTCATAACTTAGACGTAGGACTAAATCGACACGGAATCGACCAATAATATGGTATTTACCCGATTTAGCTGATAGAGAAACGTATTGAACCATTTCCTGGAATTCTGTGGAGCATTTCTCTTCGCTCACATATCCCCGAAGCTTCATTAAGACCTTTCTCGCCTTGTCCGTTTTCCCTCTGGACAACAGCCACATCGGCGAGTCGGGAGTCTGCGAAAAGAAAAATAATGTACACCCCTCTGTTAATGTTATCAGTTGTCTATTTAAGTATAATCAGCTGTAGATACATATTATATACGATGAGATTCGAGTAATGGAAGACACTTGTGTTTCTCATATTAGAAGTGTTAAATTAATCCCTTATTGTAATTATTATTGTATTAGTTCAATGCCTCAATTTCCGTACTCCCCACAAACAAATTAAAAGCAGCAAAATTTGTGGAACTGTAATTTGGATTGTTACATAAAATGAAAACAGTGAAACAATAATGTATTATCGAATGTATTAAAAATGTGCTTTTTGCAGCAGGAGACGTATAGTGTAGAGTTTGTAATTGAAAAAAATATATTTTTGATAAGCTGGAATATAATTTTTGAAAAAAGAAGAGTTAGTAAAATATTGTCAACCAAATTTCGTTCTATCTCAAAGAATTTAAAAAAAAAAACTCGAAACCATAGCAGATGGGGAGGGAGGAACTGGTATTTTTTATGTGGACTATAGACGACGATAGTAGGTAACTCACCAGCGACAGTGTGACCATGTTGGCCAGGGGCACGGCCACAGTGATAATCAACGACCGTCTCCAGCTCTCGGTGATGGCGTATGTGGTGGAGACGAAAAAGAATCCAACGAAGTAGAACACGTTCAAGGCAGACGTCAACGAGCCCCGGAGCTTAGGCTCACACACCTCACCACTGTACGATATGCTCAGGCCGGTGGCAAAACCCGTGCTCAAGCCCATCAGCATCGAGCACGAGTACAGAGTGGACACCGTGATCGGGAAAAGGACCACGACCAGCACGGACGATAGCTGAATGAGATTGGTGAGCGCCATGCATGCACTGTGGCCAAGCCGTGCCTGGACAAGCGACAAGAAAAGGCTGCCAATGGGTGGTGACAAGTACACCAGACTTCCTGTGGCAATACATAATAATAATAAACATAGTATAATATTGTAATATAGGCACAAAATATTATTATCATTGTAAGTACTTGTAGGCTGTAGCCTATAGGTACTGCAACTGCTACGAATTTTTCAGGTCAAAAGTTTTATGGCTGTTATTACCATACGTTACATTTATACGGTGTATTATATCAACGAAAATGACTTCATCTAAAAAACACTCACGCCCTGTAGAATAGTCAGATTTTATTAATTGCTTTTTATTTAAATGAAGAAAACTTTCTCAGGTCGGATTATAGCCCGAATTTTCATTTTATTTTAAATAGTGCTAGAAAAATACGTTTGAAAAAGAACAAATATTGAGCATTATTCAAATGCATATTTTGGCTTCTATAGAGTTATAATTTTGAAAATCGGACCTTGAATCGGCCCAAAAAATGTTCTCTTCTTTAAAATAAAAAAAAATTAAAGAAATCCGACTATTCTATAGAGCGTGAGAGTTTTTCCTGTAAGACATGTTTTTATACTAAAAAACGGACCAAATCAGATGCCTTTAAGATAAATTGTTTGAATATAATAGGTAATGTATTGGTTAATTAACCGTACTCTCACCCATTTTTCATTTGATATACTTATTCAAATTTTGATTTTAGGAATTTTGAAGTAAGTACTAAGTCCCTACTCCCTATACTTAATATATATTTTAAGTTACTTGGTTTTTTTTAGAACTTAAAAGAGTGTGCTACAACGATACAACATGCAAACTAGTAATATACTATATATACTATACATTTTTAAATAGGCAGTTGATTTTTTTTTTTATGGTATCAATTTTAATCAAAATTAGTACGATCATAATAGTCGCCTTTAGCCTAACCACTATATAATCCAAAGCTATTACTGTGGATCGAGATCGATAAATCATCATTTAAAAAAAAAAATGTAAAAGATGCTGACCACAGGTTCTTATTTGAATAAGGACAATTTAACTAACGATTAATAAGATAGCTATAAGTATTTTAAAACATGACAATTTTAAGTGGGTACACTTAAAAATTTTAAAAATGAAATTTGAACAGATTCATTATAAAAGGAGTGCACATACTTGGTTAACCACTCTGTATATACTATGCTGTATTTTTTTAAGACTACCTATATAGTATATATATTCTGCAACATTGGCCTTTATAACTTATTTTCGTTGTACATAAATTCAGCAAAAACTAATAGGTACTAATAAGTATGTACTTTCATGCCAAACTCCACTTGATATGATACTGACGAGCCACGAGAAAATATTGATACTTATAAAATTAATATTAATATATCAATTTTATTTTAAATCTTGGTCATATGGTTATCGTTTATACGTGTAACGTAAAAGGTTATAGTAGCAATTGATTGCTGTTGAATGGCTGATTTAAACATGTCAGACTATACCATATATTAATTATATATAATATAGCATCCATAAATACAAGTTCGGGGTAAAGTTCAGGTTATCATATCCAGCGTGTATAAATCGTTATGATTAGTACAAATAAAATTCTGATAACACGTTAAAATATTGAAAAGTTCGAAACGTCTAACACTGATGCTGTGACTTAGACTTGTGAATCTGTCTTAAGTATGCAAACTTATTATGCATAATAGCGTAGCAACGATATTGAAGCAGCATATATGACTATATTTGGAAATTTGGGTTATAGAGGCTTACGGGGGTTTAGCTCGCTCTAATGATTCACAGACCTAAAAATGTTCAACTAACATTATAATATAATGTACTTATAATATATTTTATTTTAATTTATTTTTCTTTTATTGATCCTGAGCCCGGCAACTGTGGTCATTAGCTATTAGTAGGTATTGTAGCTTTGTATTGATGGTTTGTAGGTTTTTGGTACGGTAGGGGGGAACACGTGTGTGTATATTTTATTGTATTTGAATTATAGGTAGGTATCGCAATGATTTGTTGTTTTAAAATTATTTAGGAATTTGATGTTTTGGTCTATTTTTGGAGTCTATAATTTTTATCATTGGTCGACTCGTTTCATTTTAGCAATACATAAAATATATCTTACATCTTATTTTATTTTTGGTTTTAGTTTAACAATACAATTTAAAATATCAACACATCTTTTTATCCGTTTTATAATACCTACATGTAATATAATATTTTAATATTATTAAGTGTCATTTTGAGCATAGGTTTTGACTAAAAAAATACTAATCTATAATTCAATAGGGACTTTGAACTGAACAATCAATATTGTTCTTTTTTTTAATACTTTATGGCTGCTGATTATATTTGAATTCAACAACAATTAGCACGTCTCGTAGCGTGACTAAAACGTGCACTGTTATCGATCATACAATATTATATCGTGTTAGTTTATTTAAAGCTACCATCTGCAATCTACAAAAAAAATAATTTCTATTAATGGTCTAAATTATTTTACCTATAAATATACCTATAACCTTGCGTTGTGCAATATACGAACACTCGTTTATCCAAAACTAATTTTTTAATTATCGACCTGTATCGACAACTATTAGAGGTATTTGATTAAGTTGCCATTCAAATATCAAATATCATGATATTATGACTGTTTTCGGAAAATAAACAATGTTTAATTACTAACTTTCTTAATTCCTTATGACTTGTTGTTGTGTGTTAGGTTTTAGTGGTACCGAAAAAAACTATTATTATCAATTATTATGTGGTAATATAATCAATTTTATTTATTATAAACATCTTAGAGTGGGGTTCGAAGATGCCTCTAACTCCTCTCAAATTACGCTGATGATGCACCTGAATCAACTAATGGACACTAGAGGAACAGTGGAACACTCATTCAGTACCTACACTTATAAAAGGGTTAAATCATATCTTAGATCGTTCATGAACGTCAGTTGCTGAAATTCTTTGACAAGGTATATTAAATATTGAAGCACAGTCAACAACATAATTAAATTATAACTGATCGAAAAAATCAAATTTAGTTTTGATATTTATTTGTATTATCTTCGAATAAAATATATTTATATTTATATTGATATAATATTTACTACTTGATAAATAATTTATATCAATTTTCAATATTTGACATTATTGTTAAAAATATATACATATAATTTCTTAAAAAAATATTTGATAATAATTTTACATAATTTTGCACCATGTAATAGATAAATTTAAATATTAAATTGCTTTAAACAGCAGAACCGTGCAAGGGAACCGGAGGCGAGAAGAAAATGTGTAAGTACTCAACAGCAAAATCCTAAATATGCTACATTGCCTTTGCGGCAGTGTCCATCGATAATATTTATGTATACCTTGGCTAAATAATTTTTATAGTGACGAAGTTTAAACTGACTGCGTAATAAATTTAATAGTGTTGACAGTTTATTGTAAATACCAAAATCATGAAAAGACTAAACCAAAATTTGTAAACGCAAGTACAAAAAAAAATATCAAACAACAATAATTATAATTTAAATACTTAAAACAAAATAAACATACTATACCACGTAGAATTGATAACAATTAAACATTTTCACTTAGTATTTTACTGATTTTTAAAATGGTATTTTGTCTAAAATTAAATTTTAAAAATGTAAACGTTGTAATATTTATAATTTATTATTGTTTGATCAATCAGACTCCAGAAATGTTTGTGTACATTTAACTGATGATAAAAACTTAATACATACAAATTTGCTGTATTAATGAAAATTATTAATTAATTTTATAATATTTCTGAAATGTACAATATGATGTAAGTAGTATTAGACCAATTTATTTTCAAATTGCAATTTTTACTTTAAAATACTTTTAACATCAATAATTTTCTGAAAAAACTTTATATTACAATTCTATACTACTCAATTTTCGTACAATAAACTACCTATCTATGCAAAATTTGCTTTGTAATATAGATTTTTAAGGATTCACTCGTCACACTGACACTCATGACACATTCATGTTAAATATGAAATATTGGTGTTTTTAGTCACAAAATTATTGAATTACGATTGCCCTGGTAACTGTGGAGATATTTTGGTATTTTCATGTACAGGGTGATTTATTAAGAATGCACCCTTCTATAACTCTATATTTTAAAATAATTTAATTCAAATTTTGATTTTTTTAAATCCTAAGTATAAAATATAACTACATAAGGACCATATTTCAAATATTTAAATTTTTGTATCAGATAAGGGGGGTTGGTGGCGAACAAGCTTATTTTATTTAAAAAGAGAACCATTATTTTTTTAACGAAAAAGGATTTTTTTTTAATGTTAACGTGACTAAATACAAATTCGCACTTAAGTAGTTTTGAGTTATTTTACTTGGTGTAATAAAGAAATTATTATATTAAGTCTATTTCTATCATAATATCATTTTCTATTATCATTTATCATCTATTAATAATTTCTAAATAATCACAAAACTAATTATGCATTATTCGCTATTCTATAATTATAATGATGTCTATCACTAATGATAAACAAATTGATTTTTTAAATTTTAATCTCAATTCTATTAATTCTTTCAATAGTTTTGTAAGACAAAATTTGTATTAGATTTATTTCTGTGATTTTTAATTATTAGAATTAAGTTCGTGGTTGTTTACTATTTTACAAATGTTTTTTATACTACATTTAATGTGCTAAATTATAATTATTAAATAATTGGGCTCTTACCCGTAAAAAAAAAAATAAAAAAATATAACATAAATAGGTATGAACAATATTATTGGATCTATGAAGAATAAAGTAATTAATACTATTCTATGAATATTTTATAATTTTTAAGAACAGTTTGGGAACCTACAGTAATTAGGTACGGATTAACCTTAGTTTTACTAACCTAATCTAACCTTAGTACTACAAATCTGACCCAACCTTGGTTTAATAACCTAGAAACTAATCGTCCAATTATTATTTTTAGTAAATGCATCAATATTAAAAAAAATCAGCTGCTTATAATTAACTGTAAAAAAGATTGGTACTCACAAAAAACGAAGTCTGTATCGTCACAGAACTACGTATTTGAAAATAAACTGACCTCAAATATGTTATGGCATATTAGTATACTATATTATAGTATATTCATTAATACTTACAAGTTCCAACAATCAACATTTTAATGAATGCATTATGAAAGGATTGAAGGAGAAGGGTTGGCATGTTATAAGTGAATCGCACTGTATAGAGCTATATAATTTGAACAGGCTCATTTTTTCATACTACAAATCCGTATTTATTTTGTTCGATTTTCCCATCCCACATCATTAAAAAGAGAAAAATTTAGTTTTAATGAATACCTACTAAAAGTGAATCTATATATAATTATGGCTCAAATATTAATTTAAATTTTTGGATAAAATATTAAAAAACTCAAAAATGCAGGAAAAAACAAGAATCTCCATCTCCATCTCTCAAATAACACCATCACTATATTATTACATAGGTACGTTATGAAAAAAAAATTCGATTTCTTTACAACTCTTAATTTTTTTAATTTAGTGTTGAAATGATATTAAACATTTAAACACCTAATGGAGATCGGCCGTTTGAGGATTCGCCGCTATGATACACATATCGCTCGTCACTCGTCAGTCACCGAACAGATTGTTAATTATATTATAATATATTCGTAAAATGTAATATTATTATTTAATAGTTTTTGTTACAATATTTTTGATAATTGACCTCGTTCAGAAATAATCCTATATAGTCCTAATATTCGATGTGCCTACTTAGGTATATAATAAATAATCGATGACACTTCTATGACAACTCACCGATCCATGATATCTGCTCTGGCGTTATGCCGGGCACGGTGTTGTCGCCTTTAGTTTGTAATGCCCCGATGATTATCGTCGGCATCATCACATCTATACCTTGCTGGACGTTCAAGAAATACGTTGTCGTCAACACCAAACACTGTTAATAACACAATTTAACACATCAAAAATAACAATTAACATGTTATATACATGCAATGTCGTTACAGAGTATGTAATTTGTTGCTCAGCATAATTTTAATGTGGGTAATGGGTATAGTATGATTATTTATTAGGACTCGGATGTTGTCGGTTTTATTTTTTTACTACTATGTATTGCTGAGTGAATTACAAATCCATATCACTCGAGAAAGAATTTAAAGTGTACTTGTACCATCTAATTAACTTTTCTACATTTATCAAAATGGTTGATGTATTCCATGCTATCAGTTTTTGATGGTAACTTTTTTGAGGTGATGATTTAAAAAAAAAATATGTCATCTATAATGTACCTAATACCTGTATAAAGTAATTAATAATGATGATTTTACTTGTACTAATGTGGATTTTATTCCGTAACCAAAGTCCACTCCTTGTTTCATTTGTATTTTCGTTACTCTGACACTGTAAGTAATAAAATTAATAATTAATTTTAAAAAATTCACATGGACTACTTATACAACATGAATTTATGTTATTCTAAAAAGCGTATATATACAGGTGATTTCCAAGTTTACCAAAAATGTATAACACATTGACATACAAATAATTTAGTACAAAAAATAAAAATCGTCTTATGCGATGTATGAACAACCAGACACAGACAAGATGATGGTTCGCCGTCCTCGTTTTGCATACTTGCACAGGTACCCAATGTATACGTTTCAGGACACTCATTCTACGATATTCTTCCTATTATTCAAAACTTCCTTAAATATTTCAACAGGCGGCTAATGGATACAAATCAAGTATCGATGTTAACTTTTAAACATCTACTTTTAAACTGGAGAATTCAGATTTTTGTCTCATTCCCTGTTCTATTTATTCATCATTATTAGTTAGGTATTCAGTACTTGAATTCCACAAAAATGAGTTTATTTCTTTGATCAGTTTTAAATTTGATTTCATACATTCGTTGTGAGTATACCTACTACGAACACTCAATTCTGTAATTATTTATTTATTTTGACTTATTCATGGGAAACTAATCACTACGTATCATGTAACATTATAAATTATAAATTAAAATTAAATTAATCATTATTATTACTTGAATAATGTGCTTTTATTCGTTTTTTACAAACACTATTATGAAAGGAGTATTATATGGGGTACACTGTTATGTAAAACTATGTAAACCTACAAGACAACATGATAAAACTGTATATTTACTGATCAAATTTTATCATTCTAACTACTTGCGAAAACAAGAAACTGTCTACTTACAAATCATTTAGTAAAATCATTCGGTCTAAATTATTTTATCCTGTTTGGTCCGGTCGCCGGAAGTGTACAAAACCCATACAATTATTTGTTTAATTTAAAACACCGAAACATTATAATATACACATATATATGGCAATGATATTTGTTGTATACATTAATAATTTAATTTTTTTCAGCAATTTCTTGAATGAAAAAATGTAATTATAATGACTTGATATACCTACAAACCATAAACTAAATTGCTTCAAATAAATTGGTCTTCCCAATCAGCTGCTTATCATTATCCGAACAAATTATGCACAACATTTGAAAACATTTTTTTACTTATCAAAATGTAAGATCCGAAGTTATGAAAAAGCATCTAAAATGCCCGAAACAAATAAAGATATAAGAATAGTAATTCATAGATATTGAACCAAATGCATGTTTTAGTTGAACATTAAAAATTAATGTTATAATATAAAGAGACACCATAAGATGGTGAAGAGTTTGACTAAATTTTACCTGTTCATAACTTAAATTTAGTAGTAAACAATGCACCTAAATAAGTAACGGAAATGAATTTTTCGTATATATCTTACAGACAGATTGTTTTTTTCTGGAAACACGATGGAATTAAGTTTAATCCATTGGAACATTTCATTTAAAATCGTTATCAAAAAATAATTTTTCCATTTAAAGGTTCTATAGTTATTTAGATAAAATATATTATGTATATAAATTCTAGTTTTGAAACTGATAAGTATAATATTATGTATTTCAAATTTTGATATTTAAACTGTTTTTTAATGTGCCGCATGCCTACAACTAGACAACAGTTATTCATACACTTATATCATCCACATAATGATATTACTGCACACTTGTTATACTGTCGCTTAGGAACGCATCGTAATATATGGTGAATGTATTCAATCGACTACGGTTCTACAAAATATGCAAAATATATAATCGAATCAACAGGTGTCGTTTGCGATAGCTGTTATTTGGTTGTTATATTTTTGAGCCTTACGTGAACTTATACATTTTCGTTTCAAGACCTAATCCCATATCAGATTAACTATCGATAAATAAAATATGTAGGTAGATATGATTTTTGTATTCGATTTCACATTGACGCGGGGGTATGGTGTGTTAGTGATTTAAATAATTATCAGTGTTGATATAGGTACGTTACAAGGAATTTGTAGTCTTTGACTAGGAAAAAATGCTTTTTGTCTTATATATTTATGAACCTTAATCAAACAAACACTTTGCACTGGTGTACCGGTTAATAAAAGTTATTGAAAAATGCACTATGATCAAAACAAGAGTTTGTGTTGAACCAAAAAAAAAATTGAATCAATGTCGAACTATGTGTAATGGTTGTGTGTTTTATTCAACTGACGGTATGAGAAATAAGTTTTATACTATTGTACACGAAACAAAATTTAAATGTTAATTTTAAAATTCCGTACTAGTAAATTATATTATACGTGCAACATAGTCAAATATGAGGATTTTAAAAAAAAACAGTAAGTCACTCTGCTGTACAGTATAGTTGTCGAGTGCACATCGTCATTGAGTAGGTCACAGTAAACGATATGGCTATAGTTTTTCGTTAAGTCAAGGGCGTTAGTTATTTTGTAGATCTACCAAATAATTAACAGGTCAAAATAAAATATTAACTGATCCAATATGTACGGACCAAATAACTAATAACTTTAGAAAAAATCACTCGTATGACAATTAATTATTTATTACGAGTTTTTTAATTGACCAGCTACTATCAAGAACCATCAAAATGTATTAATATTTTCTTGACATTTTAACGTTTGAGTCACTGCATTGACTCAACAAACAAATTTTTATTTTGGTTTCAAATGACACATATAAAATATCTAAGACAAATTGCAACCAGAAATTAATGTTATAAAAATAAAATACGAATTCCCGTTTAAATTACGACGTAATGACGAAGCAGATATTCACTATTCGCTATTTAGTATTTAGTAACTTTTTCGAAGATTATTGTCAGCTAGTACCTACGAGATACTCGTCTTCATATTAAAATGTAAATAAATGTATAGGTTTATTTTATAAATTTAATATGAATTCCTGAAGGTTTTAATCGTGGACTGGTAAACCAATATCGAATAAACCACATCAACAAAAATACAAATTACTAAGTGTATGGGAAATAATAGATTTCATTTTCAAATAAGAAATATTTTTTTTTGAAAGTATAATAACAACGATAAACATTTTCAAATTAATGCATAAAACTGTAAAAAATTATAATAATTAATTATCTAACCGCAGCACGTAAACTCTAGTTTTTTTTAATAAATGTATGATTATATAGAATTTCTGTGTAAGCAGATAATTGCCAGTCAGTAGTCTATGAGGGCGGATCCCGTTTTGCTAAAATTATGCTATTATATGATTTCCGTTTCGCCCGGCCAAGTTTAGATAGAGAGGAACAACGGTATACAAAAATATATTTACTTAACACCCTAAAAACCCTTGTATTCTGGAATTTTGAACAAAAAATAAAGATTTTTCGTTAAAAAATTTTTTTGAAACAGCTGTTTCTAATTTATTTATAATGCAATTGCAATAATGTAATTTAATTTCAAACAAAGTAACTTACTGAGCTGGAAACTGTTATAAGGTATCGACTGGTGAATTCCAGAGAAGTGAATATTGTTCTTCGGGTTTTGTTTTCACGCGGTTATTGTGTAACGCCGCTGTGCAGTGTTCAACAAATCAAAGTTTACCATTTTATTATAACATTTTAAAACAACAAAATAATCAAAAATGTTTTACTATTAATAAGAATTACACATATTTTACATATTTCCTGAGCACACGTGCGCGATTAATAATAATTTGTACGAAATGCTACTGGATTGTGTTTCCGATATTTTACCGGTCAACGCGTCGGTCATTCAAATTATACTGCAACAGTTGTTGCGGTTCACCGCTGTAATTATAATATGTATTAAATAACTATTACTATCTAATAAGTATAATATTTGATACAGAGTATGGCACGAAGTTCCATTGATAAAGGTTTATAATGCAAACAAAAGGTCAACGCAAATGTTCGCTTCCATCCAGATAAAGTGAAAAAAGTAAACCTACCTGTACAGCAATTCTATAGTAGGGATATTAAAAATCGTGACTCATTTAATACTAATTACTTTAATACATTTTTGTAATTATAAATTGGCGATTTTTCTTTTTTGAGTTTCCACTAGGACGTACTTTGAACATTCCACGGAACCATGGATACCTTTATTATAATGATCACTAATTACCTTTGAAATTTAAGCATCAAATTGTTTCAAATCACAATAAATGCTGTTGTATCGCTCGCAAATATTTTTCAATTTCACAATAGCTTTAAGAAACTGAATTTGTAAGGGCTTGAAAAACTTGTAAATTGTAAATTATAATAACTGGAAAAAAATAGATTTTTAAAAAATTGTGGTTTTCTCAATACATATTTCAATATTATGTTTTAAAACGTTTTTATGCTGCATCATGTGATCAATTTGTTATGAAGTGATTTATTTCAATTTAATCTCCATTTTTATACTTAAACAATTATTGTACTACGCATTTCTTTTTTTGGACACATTTCGTGCTTATCTTAATAGCCTTAATAATATAGAATTTCTACTTTACCACATAATTATTTTTAGATTTTGAACGGAGTCATGAATCATGAATGTATTGATTTTACAATGATGTGTCTTTTTTGTCTAGAGACACTTTTTATAGAAAAGAAAATGATTAGATTTTCAACTACAGTAAAAAGTGAATCTAGTTGGCACTTTAAGGGGGTCAAAAATACAAAATTCTATTTCCTACTCATCACAATAATTACATATGAATTCAATGTTCTTTTTACACATTACAATAACAATTTCATCTTCTTTGTAAACATAAGTTTATTTTTTCATTATGGCTGGTAAGAATATCACAATTTAAAACAAAATGTAGTGCTTCTACCAAAGTTTATAATAAACTTGGTAAAAGTTTTTGACGTTCATAATACACCTGTAGGTCTATACATTAAAAATAGTGTGGGGTTTATCCCACAATAAATGTACAGCATTTTGTTATAGAATAAACCGATAAGGTTCGCAGTTTTTGTCCATCCACCTTTTTGGAGTCGAAATCATAAGTGTGGGGTTTTTGTATGCAACCATATAAATATTCCATAAAATATCCTTAGTAATATAGCCTAACAAAACATCTTCAAGATTTACAATTACATTCAAATTGAAACATATACATTAGAGTGACTTACTCTTATTCAAAGACGAGGTTCTACTGTGCAGCAGAGCGGTTACCTACTTTCCCCCTATTTTAATTTTGCTTTAATAGTCAACATGTAACAACTCCTATAGATATAATAAGTTTACATATATTTATCAAATTTAACTATAGATTTGCTTGAAATTATTAACTTTGGGTACATTTTTAACTTGGTCTATAAAAGTTTTAATTAGTTTTGTACTATAAAAAAACCTGCGAGTCGGGTTATTTTTCAATAGGCATTTCTTTAAAAGTTTCAAAAGTAGACAACTATTGAAACTTTTTTTATTAAGTCTATTTAACCACCAATCAGTAAACTCACCTCGTTTATAGTCATAACTCACCACTCATCATTATTAATTACAATGTTAGCTAGAGCCTAGAACAGAGATTTATGATATTATAATAATAATTGAATATTTGAATGATCTTTTTGCTATGAATTATATAAATTAAATTTGTTCACTTATTCACTTATTCACTTAATATTTATATTTTTTTATTTTTATTTATACGTAATTTTAATCTCTTCAAAAAAAATAGATTCGAATGTAAAACTATTTATAAAATAGTGTTCCACTTATGCTAGATATAAGATATCTAAATAGTCGCAAACAAGTTGACGCATTACTTTAAATGCAATTAAAATTAATAGGTATATTATATTTTATTAATATTATTGTACATAACGGATTTATTGTTCGATTGATTGTAATGTGCATTTTTATGGCAGGACGGTAGCTATTATATAAGACAATAAGACTTTGAATGGATTTTGTTATCGGTCTACCACTCCGTAATGTGATTCTAATCGTTCGAATTAATCACGATGCATTACAGCCAAGAAATTCGATCCAAATCTTAACAAGCTATAACAGCATAATAATATTATTATAATCGATTTGTTCAAGTTAATCAGATAACAATAATATAGTGTTATTTTATTGTTATTGCACTTAACTAAAATTAAATCTTTTGGCGTTGCTGTAGTTACAGTTTTCCATGATACTCCAACGATATTAATATTTTTACTCTGCCAATGCATTTTACATTTACAGACCAACCCTTATCCCTTTAGACGCTTGTCACCGGATTCATTGTATAACATAATATGATATTATAATACGTGTGCTAAATACACCTATATTTTCCAGGCTATGTTTTCTGGGGAAATAAATAATGTAACGTAACAATATAAATTCTATAAATAATAGAATATCTTGTAAGACAGAAAAAAAAACTAATCAAATTCAGAATGACGGATTGAGCATTGTCTGTATATGTACAGCGATATTTTATGAATTTGAAACCAGAAGGTTCGCACTCTATAATAGCAGTAAGTAGTAACTAGTAGGTACCTACTGAATACAGAGTGGTTTTCAAATAATAAGTTCAACTGATAATACTGTTTTAAAAATAAAAATGACGAACCAACAAATATGAGTTATTTTGTATATAGGTAGCAGCGAATTGTTGACATCGCATCTACGTAATTTGTTGTTTAATGTAAGAACATGATTTAATAATATTTTGATATCTGCTCCCTGCCTCATACGAAAAATGTTGAATAACGCAGTACTGCTAGAGTGGCCTGTTATTTTTTAATTCAAGGACTTAGGATTGGTTTGGAAAATTTAAAAAAACAAAAATAATATATAGCCCAACTAGCTCGAAGCGAGACGATTATCGCTTTCCGCTTTATTACATAAGTATTAACATAAATATAAGCTTTTAATATTATTTTAAACACCAGTGGTATTAAAACTTCACTATATACCTACGCAGAAAGACGAAATTTAAAATATAATGCTTTTCAATTTCCTCGGTAATTTCCAAATAAACCAAAAGAAACTACTGAAAAATATCTAAACGTTTATCAACTATATAATTATTAATAAATATAAGTAAATTATATCGCATCGGTAGACACTTATAAAAAATAAAACAAAATTAATATGTAAACAATGTTTAATCGAAAAAAATTACATATAGTCTTTATTGTTACATAATTACAGATTTATAATATTAATCAGTCACAGAATACACCATACACCACAGCAGTTACAATGAAAAATTTAAATTGAACAATCAGCATTTATAGTTAATTTACCATGATAGGTAAAATATGAGGCGATTGTTAATTATAAAGAATTCAGGTATCGGGATTCAGGAGTATATCTTTATACGATGCAACAAAAAGGATTCGAGGTTGCAACTTATGACCTTCCGCACCCACAAAATGTGAGATTTTTTTACAAATCCTTTTATTTTAGATAAAATTGGCATACAAAAGGTACAAAATATATGCAATGAAAATAAATAACAAATAACAATGTAAACAAATTATTGATTGTTCAAATGTATTGTATTATTTGTATTTTGATGGTTAAAAAAATGAAATGATTCAAATTTAAAATATTTAAGTAGTCAACCCTAAAAAAACTAGGTGAAAATAGCTACGCTTTCCATATATAATATATCTCTATATTTATTAAAATTAAAGTAAGCCGTATTAAAAATTGATACTATTGTAGGTACTTGGTCTCTGTTGAAAATGATTTTATTATTTTTATTTCAACTTACATAGAACGAATTTTAAATTATGAATGTCAGGGCAAACGCAGAAAAAAATTACTTGGGAGGGGGGGGAGGTTTGAAATTTTTTTTAAATATTCATAAATGTCATACTATTCGAACTGCATTATACTATTTCTCTTTTTTATAGTATATATACATATTATATATTAATTGATTATTACAATTAATGTAAATTTACAATATTATAGAACAATATCTAAACGTCTCGGTACTTTGGCCATTATATCAATGACCTCTTCACAAGTCACTTGGATTTATCAGAATCAATCGAAACTGAGGTAGTATTTTTATTTTCTGCAAAAAACTTTAGAATTAAACTCATTTTTAATTTTTGTATTTAAGTTTAATACTTTAGTATTTTGTCATAACAAATAACACGTCACAATACGTCGATACAAACTTTAGTGAATAGTACAGCGAGATATGTAGTGTATTCATTAGCGGTGTGGTTTACATTGAAAAATACAATTTCTAGAATTATCTAGATTCTAGATAATAAGGGTCGTTGCGAATTTCCAGTAGGCCATAATATAATGTCGATAGCGACGATTATTACACTTGTTGTCTACATTACGTACATCATCGAATTGGCGGCGGCCGGTGTCGATCAGTTATTTTTAACATATTCACTGCGAAACTATTCTATCATACAGTATAATGATCATTTTATTGTTTATATCAATATATAAGCCACGGGGAACTTTTAAATAACTTAAATACATTTTTTTTAATTTTTTTTTTTTTAGTACCACATATTTTGTAGATCAGATAATTTTTTTTTATTGATATTTCGAGGGGGGATAAACCCCCGATCCAACCTGTGTTCGCCCTTGAATGATGCAGCTTTTAAATAACTAAATATTTGAATACAAAAATGCAATGCAGCCAATGTAAGTTTGTAGAAAATAGTAGTAAACCAGAAAATATTATATACAATCATTTTCAACGTATTATAATTTATGAGGAACATCAAAATTATATAATTACTTTATTGCAAGTTAAACCTCTTGATTGTGTTACGTTTACGTAGAAGAATGAGTATAATATTTAAAATATGCCACAAAATTCATTGATTTCAGTTATTCCTAACATTCTTACCAATATGGGGGTTTCAATTGAAAAATATATTATGTTCTAGGACGGAGACAACACATGCGGGTACGACATCCTCTTGAACGAATAATTTCATTAGTAGATGATAACATTATATCGGATATCCATACCGGCTAAAATATGTATGTATGTAATAAACTAATAACTAATAATTATTATTTGAAATTCATTTTTAATAGAAAATAAATTTTTATCGTACACTAAATAAAATAGATTACAAATTACATAGGTGTTTTTAGCAAAATATTGTAATACAAATATAAATATTTAAATGTGGTTTTGTTTCTATAAAGAAATGTAGATTCGATAGAATGTTATACATCGAGTCAAACCTTACATCGGTTGAATTTTGTCTCGTTTTAGGAGTTCAGTGAACATTGTAATACCTAAATATAATGGATTTGCTATCTCAATGGTCATTTTTACCTAAATTTAATACCCAGATATTTAACTTATTATCATCTGTAATAACTTATCAACAATAGTTATTATAATTTAAAAATAAAATTATTATTTTATCGTGCGCATCACGACAGCACTGTACTCGCACACGCGTGTTCTGTCGTATAATAATTTTATTATAATGTATTCTGATTTCGGCGGCAGTCTGTAGTCAGTTGTCGAGGCGGGCGTGTCGAGGTACGCTGTCTGTTAATATTATTTTTTACATTGATAGGTATTTAAAAATGTATTATCCGTTCAGGCGTTTAGCTAGAGCAAGCACAATTTAGAATTCACTGGTACGTGGTACGGACGTGCGTCTGGAACATTACAATACAATTATGCGACGAGTCAATCATTGCAGTGTGAGTATAACGTTTTGTTACGAATGACGATTGTTAACTAAACACTATTTGTAACTATTCTTCTTTGTGATTTGAGTGTATATACATTTAAAAGAAAAAAATCTATTGGGAAGTCTCGTTGATTATATTGGTCCGAACTATTTCAATCAAGTGCTAACCGTCTCTGAGAAAAATATAACCTGTGGCTTACTGAATGGGAAAACATTAAAATTGATTAGAAAATTAGTTTATGGGTGGCTTTTCTCAGATTCATTCAGCTCTCAATAAAAGTCCGCAATTAATGTTATCATCCATACATCTGTAAAATAATAGATTATACTCTTTGTCTCTTTCTTTTGATAATGTCTATTGTCAGTACTTGGCTAGTTAGCTATTAAGTTTTGTTTTTTAAATAGTTGTATATATTTATATTTATATAAGTTCATATTGTATACGAATGTAGAATGTTTAACTCTGTACTATATCACAAGTGCATGCTTACATACAGGAGTAGACTATTTATGTTTGTAACTATGTATAAATAATTAATATATAAACATAGATTATTATAATAAAAAGTTATATGTATTTTTTATTATTAAATTGTATAATAGTATAACACGTTAGGTACAAATGGGAATAATGTATATTAAATACATTTTAAATAAAAAAATGTATCTATGAATATTGAATATAGGTAAATAGTATCAAAGTTTCAGTCTACCTCTACATCCAATAGTTTTAAAATCCCACCCAATTAATATTTGAAATATATAAACGACTTAATTATACTGACTTAAATGCGTTAGGTTATTTAACAGGTGGTACCAGTGTCATTAAATTGACTGTGTGATATTATAGGCTGTTTTATTATATAGACTCATTGTTCAAACTAAAATTAAAGATTTATATTCAATTCAGAAGTTGCTCGACGGCCAACACCATAAAGTACCTACTTTTATCATTTTTTTCGTCCCATCATGTGCTTCGTGATTTATTGATTTCATTGTTGTTGTGTTTTCTTTTTCGATTCGTATAAAACACATTTTGTGAAAATAAATATATTTCAAATACACGACGCCAGTGTTCGTAGTTATAATGATATTATAACCAATATACTACACAGCGTGACATAATATAACAAAGCGCGTAAATGCGTTTATATGATTGAGTACGATATGTTTTCGCTGACATCAGTAATCGATATTCGGCATTGTTGTCGTATGCAGAATAAATGATCCATGGTGTGCACAAGTTCATTCTCAGAAACCACTGAACAAAATAAATGTTTGCTATTTGTCGTCTGAAGTATTGGAATAATCGAGGAGGGAAATTAAAACACCATAGCACCATAGATTTAATTTTCGTTCAAATTTTTAAAACGTATTGTGCGTCTCGCGTTTATATTTTTACATGGACACTTAGCGTCAAAACGTATAGATTTAAATACACAATAATCGCATTGTTATTACAATATTTACAGAATAACAAAGTACAATATGCAAAAATAAATTATTTATATATATATGTACCTAAACAAAACATGGATAAATTATTCAAAAGGACAAATTTATCTGATCTACGAATACATTTAACACATTTTTATTACATTCAATACTGTAGGTCTGTAGATATAACCTATACCTATATAACATGCCTTAACTGAGACAAATACAATTTTTCTGAACAAGAGTAAAATTAATTGTAGTAATACCTAAATAGTGCATATAGTGTGTAGTTTAAATGCACGCATGTATCAATAAAAGTTATAAATATAATAAACCAGTCTATATTTTTTAGAAATCGACTTCATTCCAAATACTACGTTTTTTGTCAACGGAAACGACGGTTGTCAAAGAATTTGACGAAATCCCTGGACCAACATCTCTGCCGTTGGTCGGTACCCTTTATCAGTACTTACCTGTATTTGGTAAGTACAAATTTGACCGATTACATCACAATGGGTTGTCGAAACTCCACCAATACGGTCCAGTTGTCAGGGAAGATATTGTGTCCGGCGTATCCATAGTGTGGATATTCAAACCGGAAGATATCGAGACGCTTTATCGGAAAGAAGGCAGGTACCCGGAAAGACGTAGTCATTTGGCGTTACAAAAGTACAGATTGAGTAAACCAGATGTGTACAACACTGGAGGACTTTTGCCAACGTGAGTCTATGATTAATTCGGTTAGTTAATATAGGTACTTATATAAATCTACCTGAAATAAAAAATTAAATATTAGTTATGATACTTATTAGTTATTATTATTATTGATAGCGAAGTTTATTATTTTCTTTTACTTATAGGTGTTAGAAAAAAAAAAACAGTTTAATGTTTCGTAATTTGTTGTCTATTACTGAAGTATTCCTGGAGCAACATATTTACTAGTGAATTTGTGAAAGATACATTTTAATTTTTAAGTCAATTCCATATTGAACCATCTAAAATTTATAAAATCTGGAAACAAAACTCGTTATACGAGCCTGTTATACCTATATGCTCAAACTATTTTCTTGTTTACAATACACAATATTTCTTCTAACAATGAGTGCAAATTACCGCACTTTTCATGTTGGAATTTTATAACGATTTGGTAGGTAACTGCTATAGACATCCAAGTATGAATATAACCATTTTATTTACTATGTAAAATTCTGCGTTCAACTATAACTATTAAATAATTAACATTGCGTAAATGTCTTTCAGAAATGGCTCGGATTGGTGGAGAATTAGAAAGGCATTCCAAAAACATTTGAGTAAGGTTCAATGTATCAAACAATATGTAGATAGTACGAACACAGTAGTTGGAGAATTTATAGATCGGAGGATAAAATGCGCAGAAAACAGAGATGATTTCGGCCCCGAACTATCCAGGCTGTTCCTAGAACGTAAGC
The DNA here is from genome assembly GCF_001856785.1 of Myzus persicae. Classification (NCBI taxonomy): domain Eukaryota; kingdom Metazoa; phylum Arthropoda; class Insecta; order Hemiptera; family Aphididae; genus Myzus; species Myzus persicae. Next base: position 574,962 of record NW_019104333.1, read on the forward strand.
TTTTATAAACCATAGAAACAATATTTACAAAATAATATATCAACAAAACTGTATATTATTATTAATAAAATTAAATTCAAACACTGTCAACAGTGACGTACTATGTCACCTTCGACGAACGACTGCAGCGGTTCAAAGACGAAGAATGGAACTCAGATTCGGAGTGTTCGAAACTGATAAAGGCGGCTCACGACATAAACAGTGCGATATTGAAGACCGATAATGGACCACAACTATGGAGAAAGTTCGATACCCCCATGTACAAAAGTATACAAAAAGGACATGAGCACATTGAAAAGTAGGCCATTTAACGAATTTAGCAGCTTAATCAATTTATAATATAAAATTATTTAATGACGTTAACCAATCATCAATTATAGCTACTTACTAGACATTATCTAGTTGGTACATAATCGAATAGTGTCAATTGCACATTTCGTATTTTGATGATAAAGACATGTTTTCTGATCATCAAAAATGTTTTTTTTTTTTTTTTAGAATTGCACTTAAAGTTGTAAATGAAAAATTAACCAGTATTAAAACGACAGACTCCAAGACATCATTGTTGGGAGAATACTTGAGCTCAAATGACACGGACTTCAAAGACGTAATTGGAATGACTGTTGACACTTTGTTAGCTGGAATCGACACGGTAATATTAAATCATAGGTAAATTTATTTTAGTTGATAACTGTATTGTCTGTATTACTATAGAATTATGTTGTTAAACGAATATAAAAATTAAAAATCACCTTCACTAATACTCTTAATGCTATTGTTTGTTTGTTTTCATCAATATTTTACAGTCTTATTTTACTGCCTACAATGGGAATTACAAACAAGTTTATTTTTACACATTTATAACCGGCCATTTTTAATCGGCTCTTGTTATTTGATTTTGGATTAATGCGACCAATGCGGGCCTTGTATGATGATCATCAAGCTTATCCTACCAAAATGAAAAATAATCATTAACAATAAATGTTTTCAGACAATAATATTGCAATCCAGTTTTTAAAATTTACAAATTATATTATACAAAGCACAAAATAAATTTTTTATTTTGTGCCAATTTCATTGAGTCGTTATAATTTTTTCTAGGCCACATAAATGCACCTCCAATACTTTATACGACTCGCTCAAGAATATACTCATACCAATATTTAGAAAATCAATCATTAAAAACAAATTTTACAAATTAACGAAAACTAGATCTTATATACTTAATTAACCGAAATTGTAACTATACGATTTTGCTCCAAATTTACAATTATATATGTACATGAATCCCGTTTACAATTTATTTGCTAAATAGTGGCTTATATTTGAACGAATCCTATAAAAGGTTGATTGTGCATTAATAATAAATAATAATCATATAGCAGTCATATGTGAAAAAAATTTTTGGAAACTTTTTACCTCAATATGGTATGGGAATTTTACATCTTATATTGTACTGTGGTATAATTGTCTGTAGTGGTGCTTGTAAAACTGGTCAGTCGCACTTTATAACATATATCATATTCACTTAAAAAGCCTTAAGCCACAATAATGCGATATTGCGCACCGGATGTTAGAATTTACAGGTCAAAATCATATTACATTTCATTGAATGGTTTCCGCTACTTTTGACCGGTCACAATGATCGGTAAAATTAATTTTCTGATATTAATATATGATTATTAGAATCTTACAACTGTTGATTTGAAATCAATTGTGGGCCACGCAACACCTGGATGTGGTTCGCGGAGTCGTACAAACCTATGTAAAATAAGAATTTGATAAGACTATTATTATTTTTAGGTAAACATCGTATATTATACTATGTTTATAGTTGTAAATTGATGTGAGTACGGTTTATTGATTCTAGGCGACGTATTCGTGTTGTTTCGCACTGTACCATTTGTCGTCGAACCCGGAAGTTCAGGAGCTAATGTTCGATGAGGCAAAGGCCCTGCTACCGGACATTCACACACCAGTGACCGATGAGGTGTTGGAGAGGGCTATGTACGCGAAAGCGGTCGTCAAAGAGATGTTCCGGATGAATCCGATATCGGTGGGCGTCGGACGGATATTGCCCGAGGAATGCGTGTTTTCGGGGTACAGAGTCCCGGCAGGAGTAAACGCGAAAAACAATTTTATAAAATATATTATAATAAATAATAATTAAGGACTTCACCACATTGCACACTCATCGGGTGTCCAGTTAATAACTAGGAAAGTTTTCACAAGAAACGCAATTGATGACTGTATGGGTACTCGATCAATAACACAACTCTAATGTTCCCGACCACCAATGAAAAATCAAATTTGTTATTTAAATTGATATCTTATAATTGTTTTGTTAAACCGTCGATGTTTTTGGAGAAAACAAATGATTTCATAATAATAATATCCCTGTCGTTTGAAAATGTATTATTGGTGTAAGTACCTAGTCCACAACAACGTCTTCGAAGTCTTTTTTTACTAGAATCAGTATTTTTTCTGTATCATAATGTCGTAACTCGTGGGTACCTATACTCACTCAACAAGGAACAAGGGACTTAGAAACCGATAAGCACAATACTGCACCTTGATAAGGGAACAGTCGTTTTGGAAATTCTAATAATTATATTTGATCGCTACGTTATCATTTTTTAATATTTCGTTTAAATTGATTAACTTCATATAAGAACCGTAGTTACATTGAGTGTGTGACGTCCTTTTTTTGTTATAATATAATAAAACTTAATATACGACGTCAGCGGCGTTGTTCAGGTTTAGTGAAAATAAACTGACAATTTTTTTTCCAAACACATATAGACAGTTGTCGTCACGCAAAATCAGGTGAGCTGCCGCCTGGAAGAATACTTCCGACGACCCGACGAATTTGTGCCAGAGAGATGGATAAAGGGCAGCACCGAATACGATAAGGTCAGTCCGTATTTGGTTTTACCTTTCGGCCACGGACCTAGGACGTGCATAGCGAGACGTTTATCTGAACAATTCCTGCAGATTGTGCTCATAAAAGTAAGTTGTATTTACGAATCGCATGCGGTCAGGCGTATTATAATTTATAAATGCCTTATCAATAGGCAACGGATTTATGTGCGAATGCATATTTTTATTAGAACAAGATATTTAAGATTCGATAAGAAATGTTTACGATTTAAATCATTCTTATTAAAATAACTCCAATTTTATTTTACATATTTTTACAAATTCTGCAGTATAATTAGGTACACATTTTTACATGTTTCACTAATTTGTAAATATTTTCAAACATATTATATCATTTTATCATTCATACGTTTTGAAGCCAAGCCGAGGTGAACTAAAACAACCATTTATCGGTATGTTATCGTTTAACAAAAAAAGTCCTTAAATAATAGTATGCAAAAGAAATTTTGTAATAAAGAAAATTCGTTCTAATACCTACAGAAAAAAATTCGAGCTATATTGATTTTAAAATAATCATAGAAATAATGATTGTATGATTGAACCCTTCTAAAAGTTTGGAATTATCTCTTTCAGAAATTACGCGTTTCTAATATGCTCCAATTACACGTGTTGATGTGAAACGATCGTTTAGCCGTTTCAAAAATATTTTGAGGCCGAATAGGCGAAATTTCAGATTCAATCATTTAAAATAAATTGTAATTATTCAATGCAATACATCATTCTACAGTATTTTTTGTATAATATTATGTCTTATATAATATATTTTAAATATTATATCTGATATTTATACAATTATATTTAACGTATTTTTCCATATACCTATGCAATCTACTTATGCAGAAATAAAAATATTTTTGCCCACATATTTTGATGTTTTTAGCACGTATTTTATAAATTATTTTTCAATATTTTATGTACATATTTTTGTATTTTTATTACCTACATATAAAGCCGTTCCCTACTGATCAACATACATATCTACCCTGTGCAAATTATATCGTTTTAAATACAAGTTATAACGTGTGTTTTAGATCGTCAGAAACTTGGAAATGACTTGGACGGGACCAAAATTGGACAGTAAATCCTTATTGATAAACAAACCGGACGGACCGATATCTATAACATTCAAGACCAGAGACTGAACAATATTATTTTTATTTTTGTTATTTCACTTAATATAAGAACAAGTACCTTTCCAATGAATTTTAATTTATAGAAGATTTATATAACGATGTACCATGAAAATGTTTCAAAGGAAAATTATTGTGTTGAACTACGCGGGCGTCTGTGGATACTGACTTTAAAACATGTTGTTTAGTTATGCATGTAATACAATTTAATTTAGTTCCTCTGACAGGGCTTGAAACCGGTTATAACCTAATCTCGGTTTTTTTTCATATTCTAACATACAGTAATCAAAATCGTAACTTAAAAAAAATATACTCCCAAAACACAAACCATTAAAATGTCACATATTATAAGTTTCAACTTTTCAAGGCTCAAACATTGGCTCTTATTGTGACTTAAATTTTAGCCTATGCCCTAGTAATGAGTATCTGAAGTTATTAATTGTCATATAACAAAATATAACAAATGAAAGATACATTTTTAAACCATCTGAAGTGTCGACCGATTGTAGATATATTATTTAAAACCATTTTTTAGAAAATTATATTTAAATATATGAATATCGGCAGTATAGCTGAATGAAAATATTTTTAAAAAATATTTATTTATATACATATTGATATATTAATATGCCATTATTATATTTGACTAATGGGTATCACTAATATTGGATACTATTATTTTAAAACTCTAAAGTTCAAAAATACCCCGTTCTGATATTAAATTATTATTCAGATGCAATGCTTTAAAATTACACATTTCGTATAAGAAAATTTAAAAATGCAATATTTTATAAACGTAGAGAAGTGTTATTGGCGTACATTATAGTGTACTATAGAGTGGTTCTGAACTTTTGTGTATATATTATGTTATCCAAGATAAAAACAATTTTTCAAGTTACATTTTTAAAATAAAGTTCAAAGTGAACTGTGGGAGGTTATATCCCATACATCAGCCTTAGATTTAACAACTAATTGCAATTCGAATCTAAGATTTATTGCTTTCGAGAACAACATTGTAAATAATAATATAATATATATTTGTCAAGGATAATTGTTTAAGTAAAAATGTCTTATAAAGTTTTTCTTTAAATTTAACCATTATTTATCTGCCATTCTAAAATAAAATAACAAAATATTATTGTAATAATTTGCTGGTGGCCCATACACAACATTTAAACATCGGATTGAGAAACACTTAAATAATATATTATAGCATCTGAAATCCATGTTTTATCAAAAAATCAAGAATAATATCTTATTTGTATAATATCAGTCCATATCAATTTGTTCATATATATCAGGGATGGGCAACTGTCGGCCCGTGCTACATGTTCAAATTACATTATAAACAAAATAAATGGTAATTAAAATGTATATTTTGAATGACCCCCTTTTCTATTTTTTTTTTGCTTTCTAGAGCAATTTCAAATTTTAATAGATATAATTGTTTAAAAGATTTTAATTTTCTAAAAAATGGCTCTCTAGTAACTTTGAGTGGCCCATGCCTGATATATATAATTGAAGTTAACTATTTAAGCCTTAAGGTAGGTATGCAATTCCATTATCATCATGATTCTAAAGATTCATTTTTATTTAATACTATATAGTTGATACTGCGTGGGGATGCTCTTGACAAATTATGTAAAACTGTAATCATGTTCATTAGTATAATTTGGAACCAATGGAATTCACTTCAAACATTCAATATTTGTGAGCCATCAAATTCCCGCGAGAGCTCTCTTTAAAATGAAAAATTTCCTATACGATTACCAATGTTGAATGTACCTGCAAATGTCATTACCATGAGTGTGATAGACTTGGCTTAAACACACTAACACCCCACTGTGCCATATGCAGTACCAATAACATCCCTACAAATTAACTTTATATTAATAGATATTAGATAAGTAACAATTTATCAATTTATCCCAAAGTTAAAAATAATTTACTTGCGATTAATGATTCAATCTTACAATGTAACAAATTACAGATTTTAGTAATGTAAAATAAATAACAATGTATAGGCCATAAATAACTGTATTAAGCTTATTAATTTTTAAATTAACAATCAATAATTGATACAATTTTTAATAAAACTTAAAATAGGTGTGATATATTTTTATTAAACTTGATAAAAATGTTCATATTTTATTTTTTTACATAAACATTGATATAATATTATACTAAATAAATAGAATTATTAAAGATGGTTAAAATAAAATGAAATGAATTAAAATTCTAATATTATAATGTTCCATATATAACAATTTATATAAAAGTGTATAATATATTATAGACTTAGAATGTGAACACAAATTTAAATCCATAAATATTTTATACATTACAAGTTTTGAATAGCTTTTGTTATCTTTTTGATTTTAATTGATTGCTGAAGATCTTGATTAGTTTTGGAAGTGGTGAATGATGACTAAACTAATAATAACGGATTGAGATTTCTACTCATATAAATACCAATACCTTTTCATCTATTGAAATAGGTTCATATTTTGATCTTGATTCTAATAAAAAAATTTGAAATTTTGAAATTTGTGACAAATTAATAGTGAACATTTATTTTTAAATTAGTAGGGATACTCTGAAGTAGTAGTCTTGGTTAGTGGAGGAGGTGATGGCAAAGTGATTGGTTGTTGTTGAACATATAATGAATTTTTTTTCTGAGGTATTAGTTCAGTGTTGAAAGTTTTGACTAGCTGTAGAGGTGCGGCAACTATTTTTTGTTTGTATGGTAAAGGTATTGATATTTCCTTTTGTATTTTAATTTGTTGAAGTTGTGGAGGCGGAGGTGGTGAAAGATTAACTATTGGTTGTTGTTGTTCATACGTACTGGACGTTGATTCTGCATTTTCACTCGGCATTATTTGAGATGTTGATTCACTGTTGTAAGACTCAGTTATTTGAGAAAGTGAAGATGAACTAATTGTTGATTGTTTTTCCTCGTATGGCACATTCACTGATACTACTGTTGGGACTGTAGTTTCCTGATATATTGATTCATTGTCAGGAGTCTGTATAAGTTGTGGATCTTGTGGTGGCAAATAAGCTATCGGTTGTTTTTGTTCTTTCGGTGCTGATGTTGAAACTTCTTTTTCGATTGTAGTGGGTCCGTGTACCTTTTCTGTCTCAGAAGTTTTTATAAATTGTGTAGGTGGTGATAAATCAATTGATTCCTGTTGTTTTTTAAATGGCAAATATATTGAAACTTTTTTCTCAAAAATTTTAATCGGTTTAATATTGGTTTCAGTGTCAGAAGTCTTTGTAAATTGTGTAGGTAGTGATAAACCAATAAATTCCTGAGGTTTTTTATGTGGCAAAGATATTGTGACATCTTTTTCAATTGGGGTTGGTTGAGACGTTGATCCAACAATCTTGACTATTTTAGGATATTGTGATGTCAAACCAATATTGGGTTGTGGCCGTTCGTTTGTTGAAGATATCGATACTTCTTTTGGGACAAAAACCGTTGGAAGTATCTGTTTGATGACAGGAGTTTGTATTAACGAAGGAAGTGTTGGCTGATACACGATAGGTGGTACATGTCTGTCATAAAATATGTCTACAGGTTTGGGCTTATTAAATTGAATTGGTGAAAGGGGCGAAAATGGTTTGTTTTTTACTATCAAATCTTTCTGGTAAGAATTGTTGTTCGGTATATATGGTAAAAATTGAGGCAATTTTGGTGGATTACTCTGTTTGTCACTATCTGTTATCAACCCTGCTGAATCAACATTATTTACTATTTCGGTTGGCCGTATTAATGGATTAATTACGGGATACTTAGTAAATTTAGGAGGTAATGAAAGAGTCAGAGATGGTTTGGCTAGTTTATTATGTAGACTTTCATCGACTAATTTGTCTGATATTTTTTCACCTAACTTATGTTGTTGTGTAGAAATTAATGATTTAATTTTGTTCGCCGTATCTTGCAAATTTAATTGAAGTAGTGAGTGTTTTGGATTTTGACTTATAAAATTTCCTTTCGTTAAAAGTGGTACAGTATGATATAACGGTTCTTGATCAATCACTTTCTGCGAATTAATGTCAATTTTTTTTAGATCTACAACTTTTGGTTTTTGAAGTGTCGAATGGTTATACAAATCACCATATGCGTCGTTTACAGGAGTAGATTTCATTTGCCACTCACTAGTTATTATATCTGGATTATTAGGCTCGTGATTTTCTTGTGCTGGACGGTTATAGCATCGTAAGATAGCATGCCTTTTAACAGGATTTGATGGTTCACTCAAATCCTTAGCTAATCTCCCATTTTCATCTCCATCTGAATCTGGTAAAGGTTCATAGTTATTATGATTAACAACCGGCGACGAATTTTTCAAACGATCGCAAATATGTGTTGTGTACCGTACTCGATCGCGTAAACTATTTAATAATAATCCACCATCTTCATTTAATTCAATACTCTCAGATAGAGAAAATATAAAGTTCCATAATAAGACGTGAATAATTGCTATCCACAACAATTTAGGTGCCTGGAAAGACAATAAAAAATTTAATTAGTACAAATTGTATAAATACTTAATACGTAAAAATGTAATTAAAAGCAAGTAGCCAGTAGGCAGTACATATATTTAAATTATAAAAACGAACAATTCTTCTTCAATCTAGCATAATATTAAACACCGACATCAACATGCTCAACTGAATTCTCCACAATACACAATCTGAATAAAATAACTAAGAAAGTGGCAAGTAAATATCCACTCTACTGTGGGTGTTAAATGTAGGTACCTCATCATTGAGTAATGAGTAGGCAACGAGTATGTAACTTTTATCTATGGATATGTTAAAAATTAGTTAAATTATAAAACAAGTATTGCATACAACAACAATTCTAAACTTATTAATGTGCATAATTTACTAAAGTTATATATTACAATTAAAATAATTTAATTCATGGTAGGTTCAATTATTTTTTTTCAAAAACATTCTCATTTATAATTGATTATAATTATAATAGTACCTAAATATTTATATGGTATATTAAATTGTTATTAACTTTTGAGTCGGCAAAATCCACCTTACGGTAAAACGATGTGAATAGCTTAAAATTAGTAAATACATTTGGAAAATGCGATTATAATATTAATTTTTAGATTTTTAGGATTTAGAAAGAATTACGTTTGAGGGGCATTATAATAACATTTTAAGCTTTGATTGTAGAAATGAAAGTTATATTTAACTAACTACAAAATAATTTATGTTTGTGATTTTGTAAAAATTTGAACCTTAAATATTTCTATAAAAAATCTCCCCTCGAGCATTCACTTCCAATAGATTTACGCATATGCTTATTGTAAAAATGTTACAGATTATAATATATATTCTAAAAAATGTTTAAAAAAAGTGCTAAAATAAATAAAAAATAATTCGTAGTCTATGAACGAAGTTCGTAATAGTCTATGAAAATAAAACATTACTGTTAAAGTACCTAAAAATCGTAATAGGTCGTACGTCTATCCAAAATAAAAAAGTATTTCAATTAAAGATACTGAACTTGCTATCGAAGTTTTTGTATGTATAAAATATTTTAACTTATAATTATTATTAAAATGTAATAAATCTCTAAGTAATAGGTAAATATTAAGATTTCTATCCAAATATATGTTTATAATTTATTTAAATTAAATAATTTGTATTATTTCTAATAGGGTCTTAAGACTATAAATTATTAGGTTATTTTTAATGTTCTGGGGTAGATTCAACTTAAATATTATTTTTAAGATATTATTATATAAATATTTTATAATCATATATAACACACAATAATAGGAATAACACTTATTATGTAATGTACGAAAAAACTTTAAAAAAAACATATTTAATTTAAGATCGTGATATACATTTGTATCTACTGCAATTCACAGTTTTTTTTATTTTTATCTACATATCTCAAATTCCAAAACAATAGGTAGTAAAAACTCCAAATTGTCATGATTCATATTTAATGCTAAGATATCACGTACAAGCGTTCATATATATAAAACTACTTATAAATTCAGCTTAATAGATTCAAATAATCTACCAAAAAAAATTATAGTTAGTTGAAAATCACAGTTTTTACTTATTAAAAATCAGGACCAAGAAATGTGAGATACTCGTATAAGTATATCTATAACATTGTACTTAAGTATAATAATAAAAAAAAGAATATTGACGAAAACGATTTTTCAAAAATTGATCATTTTTGAATTTGTTTTATTTATTGTTGTACGTGTATACGGAAGATTAATTCAAAATAATTATACACGGTAGAAAATCTTTCTTAAAGAATAATTATTAATGATCATTTATTTTATTATTGTCGATATGCGTATAGTTATAGTTCTAATCAGTTATTAGTTTAGCCGTTTATTAAAATACATGAAAAATTAGAAATACATTTCCGTCAAAATCCTTTCATTCATTTAAATGTATTTAAGATCAATGAAACAACATATTTAACAACTTATATTTTATGATTTATGACTATTTAGATGTAAACCCTTTGAACTTGTGAGTATTGAGTACAGTACACAGTAAGTTAGTGTACCAATGAGAAAATTATTTTTTAATTTTAATTCATCAGAAAATAAATTCTTCAATAAATTGATAAATAATTATTGAATAATGTGTTGAAAGTGACTATTTATTTTTCATTAAGGTGGTTAAGGAAAAGGTTGTGTATTCCTCCTAAAAAGTAATACAATATGACATGAATCCTATAATAATTTATGGACCTACCTACTTGCACATTTTCATAATTACATACAAAGCATAAAATTCATATACATTTAAAATAATAATTATTTGATTTATAAGTCTTCGTATTATAAAATTAAAAAAAATTTAATTTGATCACATGAATGAAACAACTTACCATGACTATTCCGGAGTTCAGCTTACAGTCTTGTCTGTACTAAAATAGCCACCATACACTACACTAAGTTATAAGTAGGTTTCGATTCGAATGCTACTGGCGTTAATAATGATAACACATCCTAAAATCATTAAAACAATATCTATATGTATATATGAATTGTGTTTGTTTGAAATGACATATTTTAGTTTATAACGCAGACTGGCCAGACTGTTGTTTATCTTGAAAAAATTTATTACATTTTCTTCCTAATCGACAACTGTTTAAGATACGCCTTATAAAAAAATCAAAAGAATGTCAAAACTTGGAATTTTTCACATTTTCAGAGTATCATACGTATATTATATAAATAATTTCGATTAACTGTTTTTATTCATAGCTAGTAATGCCATTGTAGTAAACATTTTCAAACATAAATACACGATGTATAACAATAATGAAATAAATCATAATAAAATTAAATATATTTGAATTTTTAAGAATTTTTCTGTTGACTGAATTAAATACCAAGTAGATCTAATAAATCAATAAAAAAGTGATTTCTTATTAGTTATTAAAAATACGTATGACCTAAAGCGTAGGTTAAAACATAGATATAAAATATATTATATATAATAATAATTTGTGTAAATAGCCGTGTGTGTACTTATATTTAATTATTGAAATGTAATTTTGTTAATGTAATTTAATTGTTACCTTGGATGAGATGTTGAAAAATTTAAAAGAAACATAAATATTGTTATATAAGTTAGTCTAATTACGAAAAACTACTGGAAATGCGTCGATAAAAAATATAAAAATAGTGCAATTGTATGGAATTGATTTAAAAAAATCGAAGCTAAGCATCACTGTATCATGCATTAGACGACCATATTTTTAAGGGTAATTTATGAGAGAATATTCTTAAAAGAATAAAAAAAAAATGTTTAAATCGTTTACCTATTGACTGGACAATATATAATTGACCAACCCGTTTGTTATAAAATTTTAATATTACATTTTGGCCATTTTACTTTAGAAGTATATACAAAATTGCTATCGATTTAGTCTTTCTATTCTTATTTAATTTTAATTGTATACATATTAATATAATATTAATTCGAAAATATAATATCATAATGATAGAAAAGTTTAATTGTGCTTTTCCAGTAATTTCCAGATAATATTTAAAAATCCACTGTACAATACATATTATATACAAAAAAATGTTTTAATTGTTTTCAAATGTTTACGTTATTACAGCTATAATGTTGAATACGCTTTTTAAAAAAAATTCTGATTATGAATTTTAAATATTTTTTTAACTACGGTGAGAAATATTATTGCCTATTGGATATGAATAAGTAATTTTTCGTAACAATTAATCATCACAATGTTTTATTTATAATATTTACTTTTACACAAGACGAGTAGATGATTAATTATCATCCCACTCGTTATTTTTCATCAAGAACCATGGACCATGGACGTAATTCAGAGCGTTTTATTTGGGGAGGGGGATATCAAAATAAATATTCATAACAAAGTCGTGGAGAGGGTTCTGCCCCCATGGCTCTTATGACTTATATATTATTATATATTTTGAACTATATATGAATTCATCACAGATTAATATAGTTCTTAATAAAAATAAACTACTTTCAATATTAAAAAGAAAACAGTAGTGTGGTAGTTTGTAGTATTTGTACACGAAGTTGCGAAAAACAATGGACTACTCGACAGCGTGCGTTAGTAGTATTCGTATGACATCTCCGAAGTACATTTTTTTATAACATTTATGTTTTAGGAATTGTGGTTATACCCATTACTCATTATCTTTATGTATTTAATACACAATATGCTAGTATGTAGCCTAGTATAACAGGTTTATAAATAAATATGAAAGATATGTGATAACAATGAAAGTGAAATCGATCATTTATTTTTACATCATAGTTATTTTTTAGCGAGTACACTAAACTAAACATTAACATTTAAAATTTAAAATGTTGTAATAATTTATAAATAAAACCCATCTATACCCCTACCCCTTCTCTCCGTAATTATATACCCCTCCTAAAGATACACGATTAACACTGTCTTGTAGGTTCGAAACATTTTACAGTGCCACCTTAGTTAGTTTTAAATTACAACAGTCCTCTACAGAGATTATACAAGCCTCGAGCCGTTTTCAACACATGTGTGGTGAAATACTTTTTACATCCATTAAAACATAATAAACTTTTTTTTTAAAACCCGATTAGTACAGAAGTATATAAATTCTTCAAAATTGTTGTTCTAATCAGGTATTATATTTGAAAACAACTAATACGTTGTAATCGAAATCATAGCAGAATTCCGTAAACAAATCAAAAGGTCAATGCAATATGATGAATTAGATACTTGAAAGTATTTATAATATATCCCAATTTTATTATGAATAATTCAAATTTCACAGACTGAAAATAATATAACTTCGATTCTGCAATGGGTACCTAATCTTTAGTATTTAAATTTCGAAAATTAATAAACTACAATAAAATCTTCACAATAACATTAATAAATATTCTCGGAGAATTACCTTATGTATTTACATATTAATTTTTTTAGTCTTGTGGATATTTTTGTTACTATCAATTTTGGGATGAAAACATAGAAATGCTCTGAAATACAATTTATTTATCGTTGACTACAGTTCACCGGAATGTGTGTGTAGCCTTTATTTGTAAAATTAATCAATTAACAATTATCAATCAAATACTTAAGTAAAAAAGTGACTATGTATACACATAAGTATTTTCGATATGTTTTCACTGCTATAAGAAATGCATATGAATAGAACCTAATAATTACACTTTCAAGCATTTTGCTCCTCAAAAAAATGTTATAACTTATCAATTTACCTACATCGAAAAAAACTAAAAACAGAACAAATTAAAAAAATCTCAAAAAGAGCCAAAATATTCTAAAAATTATATCGTGTGCATAAAATCGTAATATAAATATTTAGTGAATATTACGAGTGTCTACGGTTATTCCTTTAGAATTAATAACAACAATAAAAAAATCAATTTCCGTCAAAAACGCATGTTTTGTAAATATTTTGGAGTTATCTGGCTGTCTTTAGTTGGCTTTAAAAGTTATTTAAAAAATATTTCAAAATTGAGAACCTAAAAGATCAAATTTATCTACCAAAATCAACCTCAAAGTTGATGATTAAAACATTTTTACCACTCCAACAACTGTCATGTTAAACCCAAAAAACGAACCATTAGCTGTAATACTAATTAATTACTTCCCACTCAAAATCTGAAAAACGTACCGTTGTATACATCGTGTACAAATATTTACTGAAATAGGAAAACGTGAATTCACGATAAACTGGTGGTTGCAACCATGTGTAACACATTATATTTTTAATAAGTTAGATTTGTACCACGGTACCTATATTATGTGTATTGTGCATGTTATCTGTATGAATTGTAAATTTTGATCACACACTAATATTGATTTTTTAGCGAACGCGCCTCGAAGGTGTCTAATATTTATAAACACTAATCTCAGACATTGGCTTATGGCTATCATTTAAAACTCCCAGCTGAGGACAGGATCCTCGCAGTCGCGGTGAATCGAAGTATCTGCAGCAGCACCAAACAGTACAGTTTTTAAAAGTACTACTTATAAGATTCCAAATCCCAAAAACCTAACCTAACCATCATTGTCCACAACGAGAGCAAACAAATTAAAGATTATGACCAAATGATTGAAGTCGCTTCTATAGTATAGACTCATAGTTTGTAAATTTCTAATTAAATGCTTAAGAGATAACAAAGGTAAGCTCAAAATTGTATTTATTGCTTCAGAGAACTAAAATTTAAAATGTTATTTTGCAGATTTTGAGATTTTTTAGAATTTATTGCGATTACTGGACTTTCTGAGATATTTTTGCACTTTAACCTGTTTTTTAGTCAAAATTTGTAATTTTTTATGAAATAAAATTTGAATAAGCAAGTTGTTAATAATTGTCTAATTATAAAAGTAAATGTATAGATTGAGATTATATCAAATACACTAACGCTCTGACGCTATGCGAGTATATTATTTTAAACTTTTTTTATCGTCTACTGATCTCAATGGTTCCATTTTTGCAATTTACAGCTGGAATTATCATCGAACAAGTGATGAAAGCGTTGTATACTGTATTAATGCAGTCGACTAGTGTAATCGTACTATAATAGTTGTGTTTTTGGTTGAACATGTTGTAGTTATTCTTTGTCACATCTTAACTTATACTGAACTTCAGTGGAGTATTTGCGGGGGATCCTGGGGGAACTAGACCCCCTCAGAAACCCCCCAAAAAAGATAACCTTAAAGATATTGAAATTTTAACTTAATTACTACAAACTTGGAACACCACAATGGCGACAAAATTATAAATGATATATATATAATAATATGTATTATCGAATATTATCTTTGTCCACACTGCAGTGTTGGTTAAAACTCCAGTTTCATTGTTTTTAACAGTAAAAAGACGTGGAAAAATGCAATAAAATTATAATTTACGTTTAGCCCATTATCCACGTTATAATACAATTGTATACGGCAGTTTCTATTAAGTACCTAAATAATATACACACTTAAATAACACCCATTGTCGGATTTCAGTTATGCGTTCAACGATGAAACGGGCGAACGGCTCAGACGAAAAAAGGAATACTGGTACAGAATGACGATAGAACCGGTTTCGTTTTGAACCAAGAGGGGCCGTACTCGTTCGTCACCCCCGAAGGCGTCAACGTGAAAATGACTTACACGACTGACTAAAACGGATTCGTAGTGGAAGGATACCCTCTATAACAGCAGTTCTCAACCTTTTTATATCTGCGTACCTACCACCTACACAGTTTGAAAATTTTCATGTACCACTTGACCGTATAATGGTTTTTGTTTTGCTTATCAAAACTGTGGGTAAACGTTATTTTACTTGTATGGAATTTTATTTTATTAGGAATTACAAAATGATGATAATATAAGCATTTAATGTATAAAAAAGAAAATTAAATGTGGATATTGTTTATATCATTATTAAATTTTAATAAACCAAATAATATTTAATGTGAACAATGATCAATCCATTTTTTTTTTTTTTGTAAATGGAGATTTTTTTAGCGCACCACCTATAAGCTTTTGGAGTTCCAAAGTTTGAGAAAAAGTTCTGGAATTTAACATAATTTATAAATTACATACAAATTAATAATATAAAATCAGCTGCGTATATTATAGTTAATATGGATACTATAATATTATTTTTCAGTATATTTTTAACGTAATATTTTTATTGATTTTCTACGTTTATTCGCTCATCATTTTGATACCTAACTAACATTACGCATCATAGGTAAGAATGTATTACTATACTATATGGGTCACCTGTTTGAAAATAAAATGTGCATAAGTTTATCATTATTTGCTACTTATTAAAAAATATTAAAAACATATTATACTTGTATTTATTTGTACTAAATTATTGACATAAATGACAAGTAATAACAAAATATCAAATCTTTAATTTTCAAATATTTTATCAAATTATGTTCATTCTTGACGAATTCAGGCATACTAATCGATTATAAATAGTTGTATTAGTTATTAATGTATAGTAAATAGTAAGTACACCATCAGTCAGTTCGTATGGTTTACAGATAATGGGGCAAGAAGATAAAATTGAAAAATATAGTCGATATTCAGAATTCATATAGCATACGAAGTGCCCCTGGTTATTAATGATTAGGAATTATTGTTTAAGCGAGTTATTCATTTTTTTTAGTATTTTATACAATTTTTTAAAAAATAAAAATTATCATATTAGATTTTTCTTTAGAATTTTAAGTTAAAAGATATTTAGACTCTCCGAATAAATCAATAATATCATTAAATTTACTAATTTACGCAACCTTCGAAGAGTATAGGTATTATATTATTATAATTGGCAAGTATAAGATATTTTATTCTGTAATGAATAATAATATTACGTATACATTATATTTTGGCAGATTAATGCAATTTAATGCATATTTACTTATCAAAATATTAACTATACTAGCAATTAAATTGATAATCGTGCTCAAAACAAAATGTTTAAAGAAAATAACATGATTATAAAATATTGGTATGCGCAGTCTGCAATCTGCACAGATTAGCTATATATAATTTATAATCACATTTGTAACAACTATTATGAAGTGCAAACATTTAAAATAAAAACTATCATTATCATCTTAGCTTAATAAGAATGAAATACTCTCCCTGTATATAGTCATCAATTACTTACATTTCTTTACTAACATATCAAAATAAATGAAATATTATACATTGAGGTAATTAAAATACGTGTAAAATATTAATGTGCTATTTTATTTTTCATTTTAAACTAAGAAATGTATACATTTATAGCAAGTATAATTTTCTAACGTTGAACACTAATTTTTTTGACAACTTTTTTACATGTTTGTAAAAAAGATATTTAAAATATAGGTAGGTAGGTAATACGCATAATTGTAAGTATTTATTTTTCTTTCAACAATCATTTTTAATCTGGCTTTCAAAACATTGTTTTTAATTTCATACCTTCTACCGAAATATTTTTCCTGAACGTTCATATTACACATATTTTAGATTAATGATTGTGCATGTGAACACTGTACCCGGGATTACGTTAATTGTTGTAAACTTGGTTCTGCAGTGCCATGTTAGTAGAAAAAGGTTGATTGTACATTTTAGCCGAAAAAATGACATAAAATGTATAACCTGATTAATCTACAGATAGCAAAATATAATGTAGGTAGGGTATCTTATCGTGTACTAAGTCAAAAATCACTTAAACAATAAAAAATATAAAAATACAAAGCTACCAAAGTATAACCATGGAATACCTCCTCAGAAATGAAGAATGGTTTGAATGGTTCGAAAATAAATAATTTTAAAATCACACAGCTACACTACTTTAAAATAATAAAAAAAAAAACAAAGCAAATACTCGTATATTTACAAAACGTTTTTAAATGTTCATAAATTAGTGAAAATATGAAATTAAAACAAAAAAACATTACTAGAGTTCCCTCATGATCATGATTTAAGTATTTAGGATATAATTAATTATTAATCTAGATTATCAAAAATTCAAGTAATTTAGGCGCAATTTATTTATCGTTTTATATCAGAGCTCAGATAGCGATTCAAACTTTTCATTGCACAATTCTATCGTCTCTTTACGATATTTTAGTTCCACCCAAATTTTTCAGTATGAAAAAATATGATGTATGTTTGATGTTTATGTGCTTATTTAATTGTAAAATACTTATAGGTACTATAAATATATCAATATTCCACTATTTAGATAACAAAATGTGTAATACCGGTAATAATTTTTAAAACACTGAAATGAAATGTTATAATAAAATATGATATTAGTTGTTACCTATCCTCATTCAAATATTTATTATTTTTTCATGTTCTGTGCCTCAGCTCCCCTAACCAGCCTAACCAACACTCAGAAAATTTTAATATTTGAAAAGTAGGAGACCTATAGTGTATAATTGTTCAATTTAAATATAAGTTATATGATGATTATAAATCGCCTAACTGAATTTACAATCACCCAAATAATTACTAACCCAACTTCTTATAATTCTCAAGCACTTCAAATAAACGTAGAGAAACAAATTAGAACGAAAAAATTGTATTATTATTGTGTGTCGCACTTACTGTTATTCTCCTCTAATCATATAATCGAAACTTTATAATCCACAAAATAACGAAACTATTGGTTCAATAATAGATATATTTTGTATTTAACATGTCCTAGCTGTTTTCAGAATATGAAATTAAGTGTAAATATGTGCCACTTAAAAAATGAGTATGTATAAGTAAATAGTAGAAAATAGTTTTTACATAATTTATGTTTAGTTTCACAACTAAACAAAATAAGTTACATACAACATAATATTATATTATTATGGTATAGGTGAGGAAAAATTTTATTTTTTTTAAAATCATAAGTATGTGTTTCAAATGTTTTAATAGGTAAATACCCTGTATATTTTATTACATGTACACTCAAATATATACGTGATTGATTCTACATTACGACTATCTATTTGCGAACACTACATAATCAGTTTAAGATAATAATGAACAAAGCACTAAACCTTATACAATATTATAATGATGCTATGGACATAATAATATGACTATGGACTATGGGCTTTCCAGTTACACTCTGGCGGGGACGTCGTTGCTAGATTCAACAATCTTGAAACCTTCCTTGTCGGCTGTGTATGTCACCGTAACTTTGATGCCTTCGGGAGAAATGTATGAATATGAACCCTTCTGAATCAAAACGTAATCGTCTCCTTCGTCGTTCAAAACCAACGTACCTTCCCTGGTCTGCGATGTTCCATCATCCACCTGATAACTGAAATTGCACATCGTTACGTATATTATTATTTACCAATGGTTTACTGTATATGACTATATAGTCTAAAGTCGTTCAACAAGCATGTTGAAAATAGTTATTATTTATAGTGTTATATGTGTATATTTATTATATTTATATACTAAATTGTAGACATCTGAAGTGTTGAATGCAGTAGGAAATAGTTTTCAATCGGAATTAAAAAAATGTGCATAAATACAACTTTAAAAACATTTCCTTAAAAATTAGTATCTCACCGGAGCATATTATTATATTAATTTAAGATCCCTCAATAATAACATTATCGGATAATCCAGTTCGACGGCGACATTTAAAAATACGTTGGTACCTTCATCTCTTAAAAACTCATTGATAATCTGTCATTGATTCCAATTGGATACTTGGATGGCTCTTTGTTTTAATTTTTTTGTCCACTACTCCAATATGTATTATTTTTACTATGTATTATTATCTTTGTGTGTATTATACCCTTATAAACGATTTACTCATTAAGCTTCAGTATAGATGGTAAAATATATTCAGTTAAAAAAAAAATTAACTAATATTCAATCGTGTTGAGTTGTTTTTTTATACTTAACTTGTAATTTTTAATTGTCAACTTAACTTAGATATTCTATACTAATATGTAACTTTTAACTTTCAACTTAACTGACATATTCTATACTAACTTTAACTTAACTAGTTAATAAAAAGTTAACTTTTCCAGCATTGGTAATTAATAATAATATTGACAAAATGTATTTACTTAACTATTTAGAGTAAAAAACTATATGTGGTAAATGTTGGTATCATTTAAAAAAAAAATGTGTATCACCACTGTAAGTTCACTCTTTAGACTGTATATAAAATCACAGTATTTGAAGATATGATCTTAGGTATTTTTAAAAATTTCAAAAACCTAAATTTAAATAAATTTCATTTTTAATTGGGGGAACTATGTGTGTATTCTCGCTGAATCACAGTGTATTTAATAGTTACTTAGGTACATAATGATAATATTTTTTCAATATAGATAATGTATTTTATTTAGTAAAGTCAGGAAAAAGATAATACATTTTGATTTTTTACGGATAACTAAGGAGTTTATTTTATTTCCATTGACATAAAATAATACCTAACCATAATATTCTAAAAATCGATGAGACGAAAAAACTTTAGGTGTGTTAGTTTATTAACTATATGTAACTCACTTGAGGCTAAACTGTCCACTGTTATCGTAGACATAGTCGTTTCTCAAAAGTTGCGCTACGGCTGGGGTCTTTGGTTTTTCTGTCGAATATGTGGTCACCGCAGCAGTGGTCGACCATTGCGAGAAGACGAACACCGCCAAAACTACTATCTGTATTATCGAAGACACAAAAAAAGTAAGAAAACAATTTTAAAAAAATAAAAAAATAAAATTTCAATTTTTTATGTATAAATTATTATTACATTGTAATATTATTACTTTATTGTTTATAACTGCAAGTAAAACTGTAAAATGTAAATAATCGGCTTACCGTGATTGTATTCATTTTGTTTTTCGTCGATTGATGAAAAAAAATTAAGGTTGCTTATAAGAATGTCCAATAGTAATGGTTCCCGTAACTGAACTGACTGTGTGAACGATGTACATATCGATTTTATAAGTTTTTTTCGATAACAAAAATACCTTATTTTTCGAAATGAAATATGTAGACACATTAGGTCAAATGACGTCTACATCGGCAGATCGAAAAACAAAGATAATTTCGTCTACATCGCCCATACTTAAAAACTCATTAATTTTTACCCGTGAGTCCCCTGCATGCAGTTGTATTTTAAATTGTTAATACAAGACTGACCTCCAACTTGATAATATTTTTATTCGACCCGTGTAAAATAATATTTTATTGAGTCGAATATTAAAACATCGCATACCTTCGAAATAAATTAGTCTACGAGTAATATAAAAACTAGTATAGGTACCAACTCGTAAGATATAATTAGGTAATCTTTAATTTATTATATTGTATTAATCGTTATATAGTAATAAATTGGTGATAAAAGTGTAGAATAAAATTCTAGGCTATAAGTTAGATATAACTTATTAAAATCAATCACAAATCCTTGGTGAGACATTATATAGTATTATGTTATATAGTATAATATTAATATTTCAATATTTGAAATACGATCACTGAAAAAATAAAATATATTATTAAAAAAAGTACCCATGCGTCCACATATTCAGTATGGGAATAATGATAAAATATCATACTAATATGACATTTGTCATATTATTATATTAATTATATTACTAACATTAATCTTAAGAAAAACATCAATATGACAATATCAGTTGACTTTCCTCGGATCTGTCGACTGTCACTGCTCTCATACAACTAGAAACTAGAAAAGTTCTTAGTGTTACGTTCATGTGGTAGGTACACCAAAAATAATTGTATACGTCGTATACACGTATTAACACAATTAACAGTGTATAATTTGTATTCCATATAATTGTTATTATAATTTAAATTAAATGGTAAAAACTTTATATTTTTTTTCTAATATGAGACACTGCTTATTTTTTTTTTTTTTTAAGTATTAATTGATGATATATTTATAGATATTAGTATGCTTTATAAATATATTTAGTTTAAAAACAGTTAAATAATTTTAAAAGAAGACTATTCAATAAATCAGTGCAGTGGTATAAGTATAAAATGTTGTTATTCTTAAACATATTTTTTATCCCAATAAATAAATAGTGGAAATGAAATAACGAGATTTAACTATTTAGAAGATAGATTTCATATTTTCATATCCCAATTATGGCGTTTATTTTGTATGATAAATACATATATTTATATAAAATATACGAAACCATGAAGTGGTTATGAAACCGTACAAAGTCTTAAATAATAATCAACATAAGTAATACTATTTTCTATTCCAACTGTATTTTAGTATATTTATTAAGAGAAAAATCAACAAAAATCAAAAAAAAAAAATAATAATAATATTCAAATAAATAATCAACACAAACTATGTATTCGTGATTACATAATATTATATTACCTTATATAAAATATTATATTCCTGTTGTTACTAGTCCAATAGTATAATACACTGAGATTTTTTGTGATAACTCTGACCGTTAAAATAGGAATATAATATAACATATAAATCATAAAAAAACATTATGATATATCTAATTTAAATCGGTTCTGAGTTGTGTAAATAAAAAAAATAGTAAATAAATATTATAATAATATAATATCAAAAATATAATTTTTTGTACCTTACGTGTATTATTGTTATATTGCACAGTTTCGCCCGTCATGATTATATAATGTATTTTTGCGGTAAAATCAACAAGCTGTCTAAGAAAACACAATTAATATTATAAGACGAACGGTTAAAATTCGAACATATAATATTAGGTGCCCCGATGTTGCCGTTATATGGAATTATCGGGAGAGAATATTTTCATCAAGAGTTTGACCACGGTTTTGACGATTACATATAATGGGTGCTTGGTGCTTATCTTATTGTAATGTCCATTAGACCCAGTAACTCGTACTTGCGGGATCATGCCATCGACTGGCCCGGTAAGTAAGCTGAAACCAATAAATTGGGCATATTAATCAAGGTGTTATATTATAACGCAAACAAGAAGATCCGTTCATGAGGATCAATAGTAAATTCAGTGTTGGTCTGTCCTAATATAAAAGGTCTAGGTCGAGGTTTTCCTCTAAGTCCTCAATTTTTTTCTTCATATTTGATGACATTTGTATAATATATTAACAAGGACGTGCCTGGGAAGAGATAAATGGGGTATTTGCTCTTCACTAAATGTTTACAAGTTTGTCTATCGACTACTGGTACTAGCGAGAATCCAAAGATAAATAAAATACATACGTTTATAATTGATAAAAATAATAATTTATACCGCTTCCGAAAAAAAAAATTTTAAAAACGCTCGTACACACTACAATACATTAGAAAAATAGTATTTTTACCTCAGATTGATGAAAATACTTTGTTTTAAGGCGGTTTCAAATGTATACAACATTTCCCTGAGAATAAATTAAAATAAAAAATAATCATATTTGAATAAGACAATAAGTACATAATTTATCTGATCTAACATTTTTTAATTTTTCAACACTTCATTACTAGTGAAGATTACTAACTTATTGTTAAGCACTTTTCACAATATGATTATCATATTATCGAAAAACATGCTGAAAGGTCATAAGGACATAATAATTAGTTTTTACGTATCCTTTTCAACAACGTCAAAAGTAATTACTTACAATCACGTGCCAATCAACAACTGTTTACTTAACGAGTTACTTCTTATTTCAATTTAAAGTAAGCTCCACGAGTTGTTTCATGTTTTCCTAACACCACAAATTTACCAGTATCACGTTTGTTTTACTATATTATTAATGTAACCCTGTATTTCAACCCTAAAAAATCGCAAACTGTGTAAGTTACTTCAAGATGTGTTTACATAATATAATAATAATTAACAATTTCACTTATTTTTTTAAACACAATTTAAAGAGCCAACCTAAATAATCAACCTAAAAAACCCATATGAGTAAAACTGTGTTTAAAACCGATATTTTATGAAAGAATAAGAGGAAAACAATTTAATATTTTTAATAATTCTATATGAATAAGTATTTTCACACAATATCCCATGTCAAGATGTTCCAATGGGCGTTATAATGTTTGATAAAATATAAATTAATAAACCATAATATAGTATTATTCTTCGATAATTAAGTATAACACCATGTGATAATTATTACTAATATATAAATATTAAACAACGTACAACATATCATTCGGGTCTTCATAATCAGCAGGGGCTGCTGCCGTGTCCGTGGCGAACACGAACATGATGGCCAACGCTACAGAAATCACCACCTATATCAGGTGAAAAATGTGATAGTCGTATTAATGTTCGAAAAGAAAAACAAGTACCTACCTAGTAATTTTTTATAACAAATAAATCAATAATGCATGACTTACCACAAATGATTTCATTTTGTATTTCGTTTGGATTTAATTGTTCGATGTTGTAAATAAAAGATGAGTGATTTTGATGTTCGAGCGTACTCCGAAGAATAGACAATAATAGATATTGGTAACACAAGCAATGACTCTAAATCGGCGACTGGCGAATGAAGCATTCAATGTCTGGCATTTATTTTAATAAAATAATTGACTAATTTGTAATTTATATAATAACTATGTTATTGAGTACAATAATATCTAATCTACATATACCATTACAAATAGAAACGTCGTTAGGTCAACTGAAATATTTTCAAAGTAGTGCATCATCTACTCTGTACAATTATAAATACTTAACAATTTGCAGTAGATTTATCTTTAATAATATTGTACATTCTAACTTAGATTCAGAACAATTTTAAGATAGGTAGCTGAGGGTATTAAACTATTAATTGCAATTTATATGTATTCTTAATGATTTTTGCCAGACACTGCAATATTTATCCTCAAGGCTACATTTTTTGATAGAACGGTTAATTTGTTTTGAGGACTATAATGTATATTCATTAACTCATTTTTAAAAATAGAAAATAATTTTAAAAATGTGGTTAAAACTGAAACGATTTACAAACTTCAATAAAATAATTTCAGCTTTATTAGAAAATTCGAATATGTAAAACTATACTTGTATATTTTCTACATATTTGTAAAATATTAGCATAATATATGCTAGGTATATACTGTATATCCTGAGAAAAGATGAACAGATATCAAATAGGGCACTCTATATCGATGTATCTTGGTTTTAGTGAACCTCAATTCAAGAGCAAAACGACATCAGTGTATCAATATAGTATCTCCCTTTGTAAACTAATTTAACTAAGATTGCCAAATCAGCCTGTTTATTTAACGTGATTTAAACTACTCTTTAAACTGTTCTGATATCTCTTAATTTTTTGTTAAAATCGGTAAATTAGTTTTTGTGTCTATAAGTTACAAATATAAGGACAGACTCTTGTTGAAAATTTGAATAACAAACAATAAATTAAACATTATTTTCTTTTATTTAAGAATAATCCCATAGCAAAGTATGATGACTTGGCTAGCCTATTACAAATGTTAGGTTCTGAGTTTTAGAAATTTATTGATTTTTAATGATGTGTGCTTTTTTGTGTCAGGAGAAACTTTTTCTAATAGCTAGAAACGTTTCTCTTAATGGAGATTTTTGGTAACAAATTGGATCTAGTTGATACTTTTTGGAAGTCAAAATTGAAAATTCTCAGTCGTTTTTAAAATAATAATAAAAAAAAAACGGAAAAAAGGTTGTTAAAATGTTGATAGGTACCTACTATTATTATCATTTTTATTGTAAACCTTAGTTACCAAATTGTTAAAACGTCTTCGCTTGGATCGTTTTCGATTTATTTTAGTTTGTTTTCTATAAATATTGAAAAAAAATTATTCGTTCGGTCAAAAAGCTTATCAGTATATTACAAGGACCCTCGTAAGTAGTTCACACTGTAATCAAAAAATCACTGATAATTTTAGAATAATAGGTATCTAAGTATAGGTATGCAAATGCAATGTTTTTTTGCAAAACTGGATTTAACCTACCTAGGTACCTACTATATAATTATTAGTTACAACTAATAGCAATACTAATATAATTTAAACATATTCTAGGCTAACACATCATTGTCACAGCACAAAATCATTTTTTGTATACAATGATATATATTATTGTTGAATCCAAACTTAACACATCCATTACAGTGGCCCCTCTATCTCCTGAATAGCAAAATAGAATCAACTTCCATACCTTTTTTTTTACATTGTAAATAAACAAAATGCATTCGATTATCGACTATCGTAAGGCTAACCTAACCTATAGGAGTTGAAAAATAAGCTTCGGTGCAGTTTTTTTCTGAGATTAACCGTTACAAAAAAAAACCAATTTCAAAATTGCATTTATTATTATACCCATATAGATTTATAAAGCTATAATATATACAAGCATAATATACTACATAAGCATGTTATCATATAATATTATTCCTACTGTAGTTGGTAAAGTTGAAATAATTGTAGTATGCGTTTATTCAATTATTTAGTATGATATAATAACATTAAATTATTAATTATAAGTATTATAAATTATTCAATTATATAAGCTAAAGCCATGGACTACATTAAATTTAATTAATTAAGAATGTGGTATGGTTTTATAATTGTTCATAAAATAAAATGACTTAAATAATAATTTTTTATCTTTGTTTTTGTTTTTATAAACAAATACACATTTAATAAATCATAATACTCAAATAGTATAGTATTCAAGAATAAAATATCATAATATTATTGGATATTATAGAAACTTAAGGAAACTTATTTGATTAAAAATAATGAAAAATTAAAATAAAACGTTTAAAAAACACCCATTGTTGATAAATAAAATATGGTAACATTATCTTACTCTTAAATATTTAAATATTGTAAATATTATATAAAAATTAAAAATATGACATGACTATTAATACACAATTTTTCATATTTTGTACCTACTACCGAAGTTTATTTTATTTTGTTTTATTGATAATATTAAGTTAATTTTATTATAATTTGTTAGCATAATTTTTGATTAAACAAAGGGCAATTTTTTTTTTTCTTGAAATATTTACACCAATAGTTATTTATATTTGTATGCATATACAGTCTATTTTTTATTTTTTAATAATGTGACTGGGTTCAGTATTGCAATATTTTATTAAGTTGTTATACAAAGTAATCAGACAAATCGATAATAGTGGGGTCTTAAAGCCATTGTAGTAGCCAGATATTATGGTCTTCACTCTTGAATCATAAAAAATCTTTAATTTTAAGTAAACTACATTACAAACTACATAGATACAGAACTAGTCACACGAATATCATATAATCACATAAAGTAACTATATAATTAATTCACAAACGATTTGAAAATAATTTTCAACCTTTTAAATTGCTCCTCCCGAAAACTAGACATTTTTGACAAGTCGTTTGTATCAAGCATTAATTTTTCATTTTCACCTTAAAATTCTTTATAGTTTAGTCTATTTGTTTGTTATTTTTTATTAATGATTTTTTTTCATGAAAACTCAAAACTCTTTCGAAAAATTATCAATATACCACTTTAAGGTATTCCTACTCCCAAATGATTATAAAATAAACATTATAGTTAATTACGATAAGCGCAATTTCATTTCATTAATCAAATTAATGACACCAATAATTATACCATAAATTATAAATCATGATTTAACAATATGGTACCTAACAAAATAAGTATAAATTTAGTATGTTGACATTTGTAATTATTCTTATTGTGAATGCATTTTTATTAAAATAACACAATTCATTTATCAGTAAATGTAATTTATTTGTTTTTATTTTCATGCATTTGTAACATTCTTGTATCATCATTGAAATTAAGAATAATTGTACGTAATAATAGGATAGCTAGTTAAGTATTAAAAAGTTTAGTTAGTCTAGTAAAAATGATAAACCGGGAATTAATATTTAATAGGTACCTACGTTGATAAAAACCCGAAGGATTAACATAAGTGAGATACCTAGGTAGGTATTTTAAATATACTATTAAATGTTTTTGTAATTGAAAAGTAATTAAAATTACAAATTAATGTAACAAAACATAGTATTATAATTTAAAAGTTTATTGTACCCAATCGATATAATATTGTTGTATCACAATCATGAATACGTATGAAAAGAGCATAGGACCCAGGCAATTTGATTCTCCACTAATTTACTTACCACGGACGTTCGAAGCTTAATACATTTAATAAATAACTTTGACTGGTCATTTTGACAGAAAAAAAAATTATTGGATAATAATTATTCAGTTTTTAGTAAATCTCAAATCTCAATTTTTATTCATAAAAAAAAAAAATGTATTGGTCAATGATTTGTTGTGGCCATCCCACCATCTGATTGGTCTTTTTTTAATAGTTATTGATACATTAACAACACAATACAATAATCCATTTCAACAACCATTAGAGAGATGTTGCTGTTGATTCGGAGATAATATCTGAAAAAAATAATTAATCGAAAATCAACTTAAATAAATTATAACTTCAGTTAATATTATGATTCTATTATAACACCACTGTCTGTCAATATTACTCTTATAATATATGTATATTTTTATTTTTACCACACATGTTTGTTTTTGTGTATATACTATATATGTTATATCAAATTAACTTATTGTGCTTTGAAGTAAATTGTAAATAAGTATTCAAATTGAAAAAAAAAAATAACTAATTTTTTTCTACTTATAACATTTAGTAGTTACAATAAAAATTAAATTACATTTTGATATTTTAACTTCACTTCACTAGTTAAAATAATAGGTAACTAACACACCATATTCTTGAAATTATATAGGTACTAAATAATTTAGGTAAATGTAAACTTAGTCAATACTGAAAAATGTTTAAATGCTTGTATATTAATGTACCAATATTGCCTATATATAACGCCGTACAACACATTATGTAAGCAATTAACCAGGCCATGGAAACGACCAATTCCATCTGTTCAACCAGTTCTAATATTGTCCTTTCCATATTTTATACAATATATTGATACATACTCATCATTTGAAATAAATTTTTCTTGTCTTACTCGACAAAATTTTGTTCGTATATGAACAAAATGTAAGTTTAACTTAAAAACTACTAATGAAAAATTAACAAATATTACAATCTTAGTTGAGAGATTAAAACCAAGTATTACTAGATTTAGCCATAAACCAATGAGGTATCAACGACACATAATTGTTAATGTTATGTTATGGCAATAATGCAATATGTATTATGTTACCATTATTCTTTAGAAATGATTATAATATAAATGATTATAATATAAATAATAATACATAGCAATACATAAAAATACATAATAATCATGAACAATATATATAAAACATTTTTTGAAGTATTGGTTTTTCAATAAATAATTGAGACTGGAGTTCCACAAAACACAAACTTAAGGGTGGCGTTGTGATAAAAGTTTGAGAACCGATGCCTATTCCATTTAATACTAAACCAAAACTCGTCTTGTTCACATCCCCCCCCCCCCACAGCATATACGAGCATACAAGTATATTTAATAGTATTAATAATTATACACTAATAATATATACATATTCTATACTAATATTATTGGAGCAGATCATAAGAAATTATAAACTGCACATTGATAATAATTAGCAATATTGGTACACTGTTTGTATAATATGTAAATAAAATGTAACAAATTAATAATTGGTAGGCAAATGCTACTCAATTACTATAATTTATTACACTTTATTATTATTACAATTGGCAAAATAAAATTTGCTATGGAGATAAATAACCTAGAAGAAAATATTCCAAACTAAATTTTAAATTGAGTTTAACGTACATCTACATTCTCAATTGTATTGAAAAAAGTTTATTAATGCAAGTTGGACATAATATGAAATATACATAGAAGTTTTATTTATTGTGTGATTATATAAGTTATAAACATCATTTAACTCAATACAAATTTATAATAAACTGTTATTTAATTTAAATTCTACGTCTTTGATAAAAAAAAAATCATTTGGATATAGATAAAAAAAAAAACAAATTAACATAGTAGGAGGTATAAATATCAATAATACATTTTTTTTTTTAAATTATTTTATTAATATTTATGTATTTATAATATGTAACTAATAAACTTGTCGAAACAAATATGATAAAATCACAATTTAACAATTTGTAGACCAATGTTAGGCAAATACTATTAAAGAACTATTAGTTGGATAAAGCTTGTTTTTCATTCTGCTCTTGGTACTTTTTCATTCTACATTCAAGTTCAGGTCTAAAATGTCTGATCAGCCCTTGCACAGGCCATGCGGCACCATCTCCAAGAGCACAAATTGTATGCCCTTCAATTTGCTTACTAATCTCCCACAACATGTCAATTTCTGAAGACTGAGCTTGTCCGTCAACAAACCTGTACATAATTTTGTTCATCCAATTAATGCCCTCGCGACAAGGTGTACATTGCCCACATGATTCATGTTTATAGAACATAATCAAACGAGCAATAGCTTTTACAATATCAGTTTGCTTATTCATTACAATCAAAGCTGCTGTTCCTAAACTAGTTTGAGCTGCTACCAAACCGTCAAAATCCATAATTGCTGTTTCACAAACATGTTTTGGTATAAGTGGTGTTGATGAACCTCCAGGAATTACAGCCAACAAATTATCCCAACCACCGATTATACCACCAGCATGTCGCTCGATCAACTCTTTCAATGGAATTGACATTTCTTCTTCAACAGTACACGGGTTGTTTACATGACCAGATATATTGAAGAGCTTAGTCCCAGAATTTCTAGGTCTTCCAAGACCAAAGAACCATGCACCGCCACGACGGCAAATGGTAGGTGCAACAGCTACTGTTTCAACATTAGATACTGTAGTGGGACAGCCAAAAACTCCAACATCAGCTGGGAAAGGAGGCTTCAACCTTGGTTTGCCTTGTTTGCCTTCGAGTGATTCAATAAGAGCTGTTTCTTCTCCACAAATATAAGCACCAGCTCCTCTGTGCACAAATACATCAAAGTCATAGCCAGAGTTGCACGCATTTTTCCCAATAAGACCAGCTTGATATGCCTCACAAATAGCTTGTTGCAGGTTTGAAGCTTCATTGTAAAACTCGCCACGGATGTAGATATAAGCAGCACAAGCTCCCATTGCTCGGCCAGCAACCAAACATCCTTCAATCAATTTATGTGGATCGTGTCTCATAATTTCACGATCTTTACAAGTGCCTGGTTCACCTTCATCAGCGTTAACAACCAAATACTTTGGGCGGCCGTCAGATGGTTTGTTCATAAAACTCCATTTCATCCCGGTTGGGAAACCAGCACCACCGCGTCCTCTCAAACCGGAAGTCTTAACTTCATTAATAATGTAATCGGTACCTTTTATCAAAATTTCTTTTGTATTGTACCAATCACCGCGTTTTAACGCACCCTTCAATTGCCAGTCGTGGCGTCCATAGAGATTCGTGAATATCCTGTCGGAATCTGATAGGTTACCGTACGACGCCTTTAATTCTGGTGGAGGAGCCGCTGCAGTAGTGTTTCGGCGTGTCTGCAACACATTTTTAAACGCCAAACTCGGCAGTCCAATAGCTCCGCCGTGACCTTTAGCCACCAGGTTTGACCTCACCAAAGCTGAGCCGTTCATCTTTTTCAATAACTGTAAAATGAAAGCAACAATTAAAACAGAACGTTTATGGAAAAATCAAACGAAGTTGATCAAATGTAAATGTACTTACCCTACGAGCTGGTAAAAAACTCGTCGATTGTCGAAAATAGTAAATTATTTTTCCTTCTCTATTGCTCCTTGTTGTGAAACAGTGATACGTTGATAGTGTTATCACTTTTGACGTTTCGGTTAAACAAACCAAACCGTGGTTACCACATAAAGAATGTTATCAGTTATCACCCAGAAACAATACTTTTAATTTTTATCGTAGATACAAAATATAAAATGTAAATACAAAATTCGTATTTACTATTTAGTAAAATACGACGTAAACAAGGAACAATCCAATTAATAAATAAATTTATGTATCATGAAAGTTGGTACTATGTACCTAATTTTAAATTGAACACAAACTATTTGTATAATTGTTATGTTATGTAATCGATAATTTAGGAAATATCAAATAAACATCAGCTCGTGGACGACCATGGAGGGAGCTGCAGCGTTTCGATCATTTACTGTTCACTGATCATAATTATTAATTATTTTACAAGCTTACAACATAGGTGCAAATTTGCATTTTCAATTTGTGATGTTATCCGATAAGACGGCAGAGATTTGATACCGTCGAAATAAGTACTGACTACTGCATGATTGTGATTTACATAATGTTTAGTAATATATAAACTAAGTAATATCGCCAGTGTACGGTTATAGGGTATGGCGTAATTTATTTTTTTTTTCTTTCGTTGAGTAGGTACTCTATTCAATTGACTGTTTAATACTCTTATATATACATTTGTGCAGGATGATTATCTACAACAATGGTTGAAGTTGCTGATGTGTTCATTATATATCTAAAACTTCGTATTTCTGTGAGTCTTAAAAGTTTAGGGACCCAGACAAGTAAATGGTTTTAAACATTATCCGTTTTAGGGTGTTGGAAACAAAATATTTCTCCTGGATATTCCTGCGACTTGAACTTTTTGAAATTTTTGTGTAAGTAAGTAAAAACCTAATCAGTTTATCATAATTTACTATATTAGACTAAAATGTAATTTATTTTTATCTATCGAAAAATTTCCTACAAAGCTGATAAAATTAACCACTGAATGCTCAAAAGACTGATTTTAAAATGACCTTTCAGATTTCAATAGAAAAAAATTCAAAATTTAACATAATATTATATTTTTATTGTATATCTAATGTGAAATGTCCTTGTAACCAACTTATTTTGCATAGATAGAATATTAAGAAAGTATAAATGATCTATTCCTAAATAGACATAATCACACAATTGGTACTCCCTAAATATATTAAATTTAAATCTTATATTTCAATTCTAAGAAAAGAAAAATAATTAACTGCATATTGGTTTTATACGTAATGTAAAATAATATGTAAATTTCATTGTTAACTTTAATTTTTGTTTGTTTTTTAGAAACTGCATTTTCCAGCCATGTTCAAGTATTCATACATCTATGTTATTGTATTCTTGGACCTAATCAGCATTAGCCTCATCATACCAGTATGGGGCACTCACTTACGTTCTTTAGGCGCTAGTCACTTTCATATAGCCTTACTTGGTTCTACATATTCGTTTCTACAATTCCTATCTGGCACACCAATTGGTGCACTCAGTGATCATTATGGTCGAAAGATTGTACTCGTTGTTACAATATGCATTTGTGCCGTAGCTTATTTCCTTTTGGGCTGTGTGAAATCGTTAATATTCATAGTACTAATTCGTGTACTTCAAGGATGTTTGAAACACTCACAACTTTTGTGCAAGACATTAGTTAATGACCAAGTACCTGCTGACCAACAGACTGCAGTTTATG
The DNA here is from genome assembly GCF_001856785.1 of Myzus persicae. Taxonomy (NCBI): domain Eukaryota; kingdom Metazoa; phylum Arthropoda; class Insecta; order Hemiptera; family Aphididae; genus Myzus; species Myzus persicae. Next base: position 608,555 of record NW_019104333.1, read on the forward strand.
GAAGAATGAATGGATTTTCATCACTCTCATTTGTTATTGGACCAATAATTGGTGGTCATCTAATGGAAAAAAGTGAAGGATTTTATAGCCTGGCATGCTATACTTCCATAATATTTCTAATCAACGCTTTAGTCGTTTATTTTACGGTCCCTAACACAACTGTACCAAAGAAAGAAAGAAAGAGTGCTTCACCATTTAGTGATTTGATGGAAGTTAATTGGAAGGAATGTTGGCCTGCTTTTTCGCTGAAAATGTTAGGAGCTGCAGCGTTGTTTGCATATTTTAGTTCAGTTGGTCTTGCAATGAATGAAAAGTTCAACTTATCCCCATCAGAAGCTGGTTATACTGGTGCTTTACAAGGACTTACTGGTGGCATAACTGGGTTTGCAGCTGGCAAAATAGAAAACCTCATATTTCCATCTAAAAACCCATTTACCAAATGTTTTTATTCCTTCATAATGTTGGGTATAGGATTTGTTAGTTTAGCCTTAGCACCAAATTTAATTATATTTATGGCAGCTATGATTCCAATCAGCGCTTCAAGTACACTCATAAGAGGATTTAACAATGAAATATTGTATGAACAGTCTTCATCTGACCACAAAGGTCTAGTCGCTGGTGCAGGAGCTAGTTCTGCAGCAATAGCAAGATTCCTTGCACCAATTATATGTGGATTTACAATGGACATGTTTGGGAATAACTCTGGATTTTTGTTGTCTGCATTGTTTTCATTTACTGGAGCAGTGGTGTCAATATGTTTAACCAAGAGATCAAAAGCTCATATTGAATAAGTTAGAAAGTGTGTGACAAACAGCAATGCTTTCTAACTATTGCAAATTATAAATATTTGGTTTGCATTTGAAAAACAAAAGAAAAAAACAAAGTACTGGTTTTCAAATTAAAAGATGCTATTAGTCTTAGTTAATATTAATTATATTATCAATTATCATAATATATGAATATAATATTGTTGTTGTCTAAATTTAAAATTATTGAAAACAAGTAAATTTAATATTTTTTTATTGTTTTTAAAACATCTGATTGTCCAATTCAAAAACTGTATTTTTTATATTTTATTTTTTAAATAAGACATTTTATTCTATATGTGATTTTTAACTATTTATTAAAATATAACAATTAATAATGTTTACTTGGGTTATTTAAAACTGTAAATGACATCATCAATAATTTATAATGTTTATTTTTGTATATGTTGTATACATCTAAAATATTTTTAATTACTTAACTTTAAGTACATAAATACTTATGTATTATAATTATGTGTGATATATAATCTTATATAATTACATCTTGAAGTTTGTCATTTGCGTGTCGCGTGTTCTAAAAAAAAAAATATAATAGTAGTGACTACAGTGAGTATTAGTTTTAGTAAGATGATAAACCGTTAACATATTTAATAATATATCATGATAAAATTTTTTTAAATTTTTGTTTGTAAATGAATTAACAAATCTAGTCAAATTTAGATAAGCACATTAAAAAAAAAAAAAATGCTTATAACAATAGTTATGAGCGAGTGACATACTTTTATGCAGATTGTGTTATTTTATTTCAGTGCTTAAAATTGAGATGAAAAATTTTGATTTCAATTTCACTTATTGATGTTTGTTTGTTCTGATTTAAATTTAATATAATATATTAATTTCATAATCTTATGATTTTTAAATTGTTGCATAATATTAAATTAATTGTATTTAGATTTTAAACATCATTTTTATTTTTTCAAATTAAAATATCAATTTTATATTTCTAACTATGAAAAACCTGTCGTACGTGGGACTGTGTAACAAGCCCAAGAAAACAAAATATTAGTTATTTATTACCTACATAACATGAACAAGATTATAGACCTATAGGCTATTGTTGAATTTTAGATTTTAAATCGAGTTGTATAATAAAAAAATGAATATTATATTGGTACAACTTATTTATTTAAATATACATTTTTAATATTAGAAAAAATATTTGATTTCAAACTTTGTTTTATTTACCATTAAAATAAGTATACATTACTATAATTATTATTTTATTTATTTTATATAATAATTTTTTATGTTAAAATCTCATTTAAATTAAATTTAAAAAGTTGTATTTTTAATAATATTTCTGTTGGATATATATTTTTTGCTCATTGAAGTGCAGAAGTTTAATTGTATAATAAAATATATATTATAATTTATAACATATACCTAGCCATTTATTTTTCAGTAGAAACCTACTCAAAATATCCAAGTATAAAAATTACCAATTGGCTATTAATAAAAACTCAATTGACTAAGTAATTGGTGATTTATGTCAAGATTTCAAGTAATATCTGGTATCTATAGGTAGATACCAACCTATTTGAAACAAATTCAATTAACTACAACTAAAAACTGTATTTCTCATTTCTAAATGATATATTTTATTACTACAATTTATTGTAGGAAAATTTTATTCAAAGAAATTGGTTTAGTTTGGATTTTTTTACCTTTATATAATAATTAATATATTATATAACGTAAATCAATTGCAAATTAATCGGAGGATTGATAACAAGTAAGATATAATAAAAATAATATAAAAAACAGCTTTATTACACATTTCAATTTTTTTATTGATAATTTAAATACATTTTATACATTATAATTGTGCAGATAAGTACTTATATTAAAATAACACAGTTTCATTTTAAAACATTATGTAAGTATTAGATTTCAAAAAAATAAACATAAAAAATAGGTTTTAGGTATGCATTGTAAATTTATAATAAATTAATAATATTTTAAAAAAATGTATATAGATATATATAATTACAAAGGTTTTGATGGTTTCTCCACTAAAGGACTCTTAGAGTTATCCTTGTGATAACTGGTCAATGATTAAAAAATATAAACAAAAGAATCTACTATGGTTAAGTAAATTAAAAAAATGAAGAGGGGAATGGGGCGCCCAATGCCCATGTACAAAAAAAAAATTGAAAAATATACCTACAGTAGGTATTGAGTATACGAAAGTCCAAACCGAGCGCACCGACCAAATCTGGTTCTTCCACTCGACACCTTACCAAAGGTGAACCGGTTTTATGAGTGTGGTGACACGCATGGCTTAAATACACGGAGGGATGCGCAAGACCGGCGCCGTCCTCTCCCTGGACAGATTACAGGTTCATACTGGAGACAGTGAAGACTGCAGTCTATGATCTCCCCATTCTTAAGTACATATCATATTTTTTTTTTCAACTTGTGTTATTGCGTTAACACGTTTTCTTGTTAATATTTATTAATACATTGAAATGCTCAGTTTATTTAAAAAACATACAAACGTAGACTTGGATGACCCAGGTGTGCCTTGTTAGTCGGGTACATAAAAAAACGACATGGGCGTTAATGATTTGGGATAAATTCAAGTGAATTTTGGTCATTACTAAACAATAATTTATAATTGTATAAGGTATTTTAAGTGTAAAGATCGATGTATTAAAATCTGAAATAATGGTTGTTACCACAAAACTTAACAATAGAAAATATGAAAGATAAAATAAAAAAAGATTCCTTTCCAAATTTATACTAACTTTTGCAAATTGCAATTACAATTATTCCGGTGAGCTCTGCTACTTGTGATCAAAGTTTTTCGATAATGCGGCGGATAAAAAACTGGCTAAGATCAAGCGGGCGCCCGGGAATAGGGCCACAATTCACCTTTGTTTCCAAAGGTATAAGGTAATTGGGCCACTAAAATTTTATATTTATTACAGGTAGGCCCGGTAATTGGGCCACTAAAATTTTATATTTGTAACAGGCAGACCCGGTAATTGGGCCACTTTTACATTTTAAATTGTAATAAAATAATATTTAATATAATACACTGCAACGCACACGAAACATTATTCGAAGCGACTGCGTATGATTTATCAAAAGGTAATAAATTATCCAATATCTTATGATATAGAATTATCAATTGTCAAATGAAATGGATAAAAATAGTCTTACGCGTAGTGTGCAAAGATTATGAAACATTGTAAATTGTGATCGTTTAGTTGATTAGCAAACTTAATAGTATTAATACTATTAATAGTATATTTGTGTGCTATACTTCTATGGCCCAATCTCCGGGTACACTTTAAAAATATAGATTTAATTTGTGGCCCAATCTCCGGGTAGTAAAATGTAAACAAATATTTTATACGAAACAGGTAGTTAAAATGTGGCCCAATTCCCGGGCGCCCAGATCAAGCATGCTTCAGCACAGGTTTACTTATTTATCTTTGTTGTGTTATTGAAAAAGATTTATTAAATCAGCTTAATACCGAAACTATTTTGAATAAATACTGCATGAAACCCAGGAAAATTATGCTGATTTAAAATGTAAGATTTCTTAGTTATTTATTAATAAGATTATGAAATTAAAATTTACCAATATGTTATTGATAATGTAGTAAAAAAATAGTATTATTAATTTATTTTATTTTATTTATATGAAATGTGTTAATATATATTTTAAAGTTTAGATTTATTGAGTATTGTGGGTTTAGGTGCAAGGAGGTGCCCTCCACAAGGCTGTGATGCATTCACAGATTTAGCACCCCGCATTTTAGAGAGGTATAGTTGCACCGGTAATCGGTAAAAAAGACCAAGGAAAAAAGAACACGGAAAAAAAGAACAAGTAAAAAAGAACACGGAAAAAAAGAACAAAGGAAAAAAAGAACACGGAAAAAAAGAACAATTTTTAAAAATTTTAAACAGTGTCCCACTTATCAATATTTTTAACACCGTAATGTAATCAAAATTATTTGTTTTGACATTTGTAACATTTGTTTTAAAATAATAATATTATAAAATAAAATATGTTCACTCAAATTATAGCTCTAAAGTATGCAAAGTCTACATGGGAAATTTCCAGTAATAAAATGTTGTTTTATATTTTACCACTAGTTATATTTTATGATAAAGTATGAAAAGGTCACCTATAGTCAACTATAAGGGAACTAGGATTACTTAGGGAATTTCCAGTAATAAAAATGCATCTTAGTATCTTACTCTATGTTATTATACTAAGCTTTATTGTATTTATGTTTCGTATTTTTTTTTATAATAAATAATAATAATAATAATAATAAATAATACCAAAAATATAGCATAAATGTCTACGCATCAAATACGTCAAATTTTTTTTAAAAAAAATATTGATTAGTGGGACACTGTTTAAAATTTCTAAAAATTGTTCTTTTTTTCCGTGTTCTTTTTTTCCTTTGTTCTTTTTTTCCGTGTTCTTTTTTACTTGTTCTTTTTTTCCGTGTTATTTTTTCCTTGGTCTTTTTTTCCTAGATTCAGTTGCACCACTGCCCAACTAAGGCTTTCATGCAAAGGTAGGTGACGGGGGTAAAACCCATATAAAGTCATGAAATGTATACAATGTATGGCTTCAATAGTAGGTACCTACCCATCTACCTAATTATTATTTTATTTAACCTCTTATTATACAATCTAAGTAAAAGTATATAGTTTGTTCTTTGCAGAGGTCGTTTAAAATATTACTTAAAGAAGACAGTTTTTTAAAAAAAAATTAAGACAATTTTAGTTTTGTTAGTTAGCTATACATGAATTTACTCGACCAATTTGGATTAACTAATGACTCGATTAATGCTAAACATTTCACTTGGGAAAGGTTCACACATCATCATCTTCATGAAACTAGGCTTATAATTTTTTTTTTTATAATGTATTATTAGTAACTACCTATTGAGGTTGTGGATTCAAAATTAAAATTATAAAAACATTGAATCTTGAACTTGTGACGGTTTTAAAACTAATGTTAAATTATTACGAAAAATAATAAGTCACATAACTACCTACATAAGTTTTATGAAAACTATAAGATGAATAAAATATGAGATAAACCAAGGTAATTTAGGTTTGTAATGTAATAGTTATAAAGTGAATAGTGATGTCAACTTGGAAAAATGTATCAAGAACATAAATTTATAAATCAACTTTTAAAAATTAAAATGTTACTTAAAAATGATTAAATTTGTTTAAATAATAATATTCAGTTCATTGATGAAGGGATTATAATTCACTTTATAATAAACAATAATATTAGATAGTTACTAACTACCATTAAACATTTTACTTTAATACCTAATAGATCCAATAATTGTTTAGCTACGTTTTAACAACTCGACTAGTAAATATTATACAGACTTTATACTATAGTTTTATTAAAATTAATGAATCAAATAATGAATAGTATTTACTTGGCAAATAATTTCAATATAGAAGTGTAATATGATTTTTTTTAGACGTTTGTTACCTTTGAACAAAATAATGGAACGTATTGATTTTACGATAATATTTGTATTATTATATTTTCAGTAAATATTTGTTCAGGTAGAATTGTAGGTGAAAAGGTACTTACAATTAATGAATAAAATAAATACCGAAATCGGGTTGAATAAAAAAGTATATTGTTAACTAAATATAATTTGATAATAAATAAATAAATAAATCAAACCTGACATTAAATAATTTTATTAATAGTAGATATACACATTATTTAATTTTGTAAATATTTTTTAAATACTATTACAATATTTTCCTTATGGCTGCAGTTCTGTTTCTATACCAAATTAAAATTAAACTATAGATCAATCAAATAATCAATCGAAAAAAAAAGTGACTGAACTGTGTTTTGTTTTTCTCTACTAACTTCTCCTTTAAAAGTAGCAATTAACTCTCCACCTAAATTCTGTAATTATACCTAAACCTCCAATCAATGATCCTTTTACTTAAACTTGTAGATATGTTGGTCAATCAGTATAAACTTTTAATCCTTGTCGAACTTATTCATCATACCAAAGGCAAATGTTTCATAATCAATGCTATTGTAAATAATTTAATATTAATAATAACTTATAAGTTATAACAATATGTCAGTGTGTAATATGGCTATTATGGGCAGTAACAAAGCCTAAAGGTAGTTATCAACTAAAATGAGAATAAAATATTAGGTACCTTGGTGACTATATTGTATACCTACATTTATTATGGCATAGCCGCGTAGTTATATGTCCAAACATAGTATTATATACACAAATTAAAATGCGATAAGAGTCATATGACAAAACATAAGAGATATTTTACTGCTATCGGACTGACTGCGTGATCTATACAATGTCATAACGATATTATCTATTTATCATGACACGCACATCTTCTGTAAATACGAAATTCGATAGTGCGCTAAATGGTATGTCAGCTTTACGGTTTGTTTATGCTCGATGCCGAGTATCGCGTAGGTATAAGTACCTGGTAGTTGTATAAAACATTGGACTTGTCCAAATACAGTCAAACACACTCATCCGAGTTGTATCGAGAATAATAAAATGTCGATCAAAAGGATTTCAGTCATCCTGGTGGTGACAATCGTTTCTAATACGGTACGTTTGCAATTCACGGTATAATACGATTTCGTGTTCACACGGGTATTATGTGGGTAACGTATATAATATTAAATAATAGTATTGTCGAATTCTTTTTTCCTGACGATATTTAAATTACGTTTTACTGTGCGATCGTCATTCGAGAATTAAACCACGACGAACGATTGGAAATATAAATTATTGACCGATTGCGTAAACCCTACAACTTACTTTTTTTCAGGTCCACTGTACGCCCACACTTGACGTTGTACCGGATACGCCCAAGCCAAAGACATCGTTTTCGACGACTTTGCCTGCCTCGAGTGCACACACTCCGCTCAGTGACGAATTGGTGGATGTCCTGAAAAACTTCCACTCATCGTTACCGACCGCAGGACAGAAAACGTCGTCGGCCGCGGAGACAGCGCCAATTTCACCGCCTTTGGTAAACGATCGAATTACGGTTATGCATTTTCCCGCTGCACCAACTCTCGGGTCCAACAACGGCGCAACTCCTCACGCAATGGTCCCGGGTGTGATCCACGAGCGAATACCGTTCGGCCCAGACATGCAGACGCCTGACCACGGCAACAAGCAGATGGCCGAACCGCTACTACAGTCGCGAGAGTCGGCCGGAACACCTCTTCCGGTTTCCGTTACTCCGCCGACCGCCGAAACCGGCCCTTCGTCTGCTCCTGCGCCGGGCCAACAATCGTCACCCATCCCTATTTCCCCGACATCCTCTCGTTCCTCCGACCCGGCTCTAACGAAATTAGATCCCATCACTTTGCCACACAACTTCAGCCAAGAACTGACACAACTTTTGACCGATTTGCGGATGACTCCAAGTTCACTACAAGCACAGGCTGCGGCTGTGGGCCAAAACCAAATGATCCCCGACGGTCCGACCACTCATCCTGCGGAAACTGCCCCATTACTTTCTCCCGGTACACCAGCCTCGCCACAGCCCTCCAAAGTCACGCGACCGATTCTCGGCCCGAATCAGACGCCGTTAGACTACTTATTGAGTCCGTCGTTCCCGATGCACAAGTTGCACCCCTTACCCGATTATTCTACACCACTAACCAATGGGAATGGCCAACCACCGAACGGTAAACCACGTCCAAACTTAGAGTTTGTAAAATATTTACTGACTTTACCACGGTATCAAGATGCTTTAAACGAATTGATTAAAGCTCAATCTTCAATTCCATCGTGAATATTTAATTCAAACGTACCTATAATATTATACGAATGAGTTAAACATAAATTATTAGATGTATTATATTATTTAATCATTGTAACATTGTTTTATTCATTATTTTATTTTATAGCATATAATAAGTCAGCTCTCTAGCTACCATTTACTTATGTTATTTTTTTAAACTATTTTATAATTTGATTTGACACATAGTTTATTTAATCATTAACTTATATGTAATTTTGTTAATTTATTGCAGTTTATTTTATGTATAAATATAAATAAATATAATAGAGTAATCGACAAAACTTTTGCTAAAAAACATTTATCTACTTAAATAGTGAAATGGTGAATTAGTGGAATATAATGTACCTAGGTATATTAATTGTACATCTGTAACATCTGTAAACAGTTCAACGAAAGAAAATAGTTAGCTAATGAAGGCAACCATTACCGTTAGCTGCAGCGTGAGAGCAATTATTTCTTAAAACTTAACAACTTTATCCAACATTATTAAGCTCCATTAAGACAATTAAAATAGGTATGTAGAATAATAAAAAATTTAAATGTTACATATAAATAATTATTTTCTAACATACATTATATATTTTATAAATGAAACTATACAACTTGTATAGAAAATAAAAACCATAATTACATCTTATTATACATTCTCAGTTATGTTCTCACGTTGAGTTTTGATATACATATTTTATTTTTTATATTTATTACTACTACTTACCTAACATAAAGTAAATATTACAATATTTTGGTTCAGCCAATGAAATCAGGTCAAAGAAATATTGTGGATTCAGCAAATTATAAAAATCTGCTTAACGCGCGTACGTATATCTACCAATACGATATTCAACTAAACATCACGTAGGTGATGGTATTCGTATTTCGTAGGTATCGTCGTGTCATCACGTAGGTCTTTCATAATTTACAGTAGAGCGTCGATTATCCGTCGAGTTATCATTATCATTTATTACACAAATAGTAGACTCATGATTAAACATTTTTTACATTTATTTATTTACACAATTGCACAATACCTATCAATGTACGAATTCGCTATAATTCATCTATATGTTTTGGTAGGTAAGTACTATTTACTACCTATATTATTTTATATGAGCTATAGTGTTTATGATTTAGCTGTTTTTGAATTTATTTAGTCGATTTTTTCATTCGTTTTTTTAATAAAAGTTATTTTTGAATAAATACATTTTGTAGATAGCTTAGGTAAATGTACTTCCAAAAATAATAATATACTTAATCAAGGGGGATGGAGTGGCCGAGTGGATAACGCGTCGGTAGCAACGCGCACCGTCGCCGGTTTCGAACCTCGGTCACGGGCGGCATTTCTCTCCGGGCAGTCACGGTGTCTGGAAAGAGGCCGCCATCCCCCAACCGGGCATGGCAGAAACCTACGGGTGCCCACTAGAAATTCTGCAAAACAAACACTCAAGTGTTCCAAACCCTACAGTACCACAACCTACAGTTCCGAAACCCTACAGTACCACAACCTACAGCTAATGGCCTCAGTTGTCGACGCTTCATTAAAACAAAAAAAAATACTTAATCATATAGGTATTTATTAATATAGTTACATCAATCATAAATACATTTATACAACGTATGTGTATGTATCAACACTATAATTTAATTAAAATATGTATGTATTATATATGGTAAGTACGTTTTTAATAATTGTTTGATTACCGCTCACCCCTTGACCTCAATTAATGCGCATAATTGAAGCACCTCTAGTCCATTGTATTTTAATAAGCCTAAATAATATAGTATAATGAGTAATGACATCAGATTTAGCTTAAAACGATAATTTATCAAAGGATTGTCAAAAGCATTGTGCGCAGTTATTGTTATACTTTTATAATATATATTATTATGATTATTTTGATTATTACATTATTATTTATAATTAGGTGCATTAATAAAATACCATTATAACGAGTATCAATAATTATTATGATATACCTGAAAATTAACCCAAATAGCAGTTGTACAAATTCCGGGACGAAAAAGGGAAAATAAAATATCTATGATGTATAAACCATAATGAATACTTGAAAAAGAAGCCCGAAAGCTACTAAGATCACTTAATTTTGGTGGATTAAGCCAGTAATAATTGTCATCCGTGTTGTTGAAAATTGTAATTTTATATCCATACATCATTTACATTTTTAAAGTTTTCAAGATGATATTATAAAGAAATAGAACAACTGGATCATGGAAAAAGAAATAAAAATAGCCATACTCGCCATAGGTCTTCCCATAGGTCGCCATAGGATTTCCTTTTCACGGCTGATACCAAACATTTGAGTTTTAGGACCAAAAATAATATAACTTCTGATGTTAGTAGGTTAATAGCCACAGTCATTTGTTATACAATTGTACGCAGCCTATGTAAGAATCAACGAGGTTAGCGCTTAAAGAGTCCGTTCCACATGCAATTGCTGGGGAACTATAATTAAATAAGCTGGCTATAAGTGCATACCGGACGACTTTTATGTACGGAGTCCCACACATTTACTGGTTGGCGGTCGAAAGATGTTCGGTACTTACTGAAATGGTGAGAGAAATGAGGAAATCAACCAAAACAGACTTTCTGGCGACTACCCTTAATCAGTGGTAAGCGAAATAGGATTCAGAGCTCAGACATCGGAAGACGGCTGACGCGTATAAGTTAATACTGTTGCTGTTTGCCAGGATTCTGAAGAGATACGGCCAGATAAATTTCGATCTCTGCTGTCCCTTGTGGGTCACGGCTATTTCCAGCCATACTAACATCACATTAAGGAGGCTTCAGATAGAGCATATTATCTTCTCGAGGTTATCACTCAACAGGTAGTGGAGAAATGGTACAACTTACCAATGAAAATCGGGTCCATTCTCAGGCTGGACAACATAGTGGGTATAGTCAGTCAAAAGGGCATGGGACGTAATATTATCATACATTATTATTTATTGACGCACTTAAACATAGTTGGAGAAAAACGAGATTCAAATGCAACGTCATACCAAGTAAAACATATACGTGGCAGCTTCGGTTCCTACTTGCCACGAGAAGATGTACTCTAAGTTTCCATCATAATTTGGGCCAAGTGCCAAATTAGTTCCGTCGCTGGATGTGTGTCATTCTTATCACTGAGGTACAGTTTTGTTTTCAAGTTATTTGTTTAGTTGATCCAATGGATTACGAAATTATCATACATAAACTTCATATTGTCTACAGAGTATGGTGCAATTGAAACATTTAGTCCTATACTTTCTAAAAAAAATAGATAATAATACTAATCATGATTTAATATTTATTGTAATAAGTAGTAAATTAAATATCAAATTTTTAATACAACTATAGTAACTTTTTATGTGAAACAAAGTTTGACTTGTCCCAGCACAAGGGTTTTTAACTAGATAACAAAGACAATAGCATATGTGTATAACTTCTTCAATATCTAGTTTCCTAGGTAATTCTTTTGAAATGAAATTTTTAATTTATTTTTATAGAGTAGTTTGACAATATTATAGTTGCTTATAAAAGAAGTAAGAACCATGTATTCTTCGGGGTATAGTATTAAGTATTGGCTTTTTTTCAGAGTCACTGCAGCTTCGAATCATGCCTCAGTGGCATGCCCCATAACTCAGCCCCCGCCTGTGAGAGCTACACCTGCGGACTAAGCTGCTGGTCAAGTGGTGCAGATGGTTGACTATGGTTAGGTTAGGTATTCTTATAATAGACGTTGTCGACGGTCAGGGTGTAAGACGATGTTTCGGAGGCGTCGTCGAACCGCGTCGGTCCCACCACTGTGGCTTCAGTGTTGAGCGGCAGCGGGTTGTTGACGAAACTATGACCTATGCCATCGACGTTGAAGACGGGAAACGGTACAGAAGCCGCGAACCGCTGGAACACCAAGGCTGTCAGGTGGTCGTCCGACGAAGGTCCATCGTTTAAGCTACTCATGGGCCGCTCGTGCACATTGAACGAACCAAACACGACGGCTGTGGTGCCGTCGAACACGCCTGCCAGTTTCATGTGATCGAGGCTTCGTTCCAACGAGTACGGTTGGACGCGCACGTCTTCCAAGAACACGATTTTACCGTCACCACGGAAGCCACAAGATGTGCCCAGCGAGTTCTCGACTAGCGTCAAGTTGCCGCCCGCAATCTTGGACCTCAGCGAGAGCCCGTCCCGGAGGCCGCGGCCGTTGGTAGAGATCAGCCGCAATTCGTACCGGACTCGGTCTGATCGGCCGGTCAACAGGGCCACCAGTGCGTCTACCGATCGCCTGTCCACCGTGCCATTGGCGATCATTTCCAACATTGTGCCGTGAACCGTCTGCCACCCGTACACCGTCTGTAGGTACACGTGCAGTGCCGTCGCATCGCTGTAACCGACCAGTGTTTTCCGGGCGTCCCGGATCCTCTGCTTCCGGTCCGCAGGCAACGCCTCCAAGTACGGTATCAACCGGGACGCGCCTTCTCCTCCTCGAGCACACCACACCACCGTACTGCTGTCCGTCAGCGCGTCCACTAGGTCGGCCGCCCGGAACTGGTCGGTATTCGCGTAGAATAGATCGGCGCCAGCCCGGTATATCGAGTCATCGACGTGCGCCGTCATGCCTGCGTCCCTTAAGAATCTCCTGAACACCTCCAGGTTCGAAGATTTGCCCATGGACGACGGCGCGATCACGCGCACGCGCACGGTAGTCCCGTTGCTGTCACTGCAGTTGTTCGCTATGCCGACTGCTGCACCGCTCATATTATGACGCGACGTATGCAGACTGCAACAAGGAAATCATTTTATTTATCGATCTGCATAGGTATCTACGCTGTGTACCTATCTAGGAGCCAAATAACTATTAACTTCCTAAAAAGTATCGTTACAACTATATAACTATATTTTAACGCAACTATTTTATGGACTTAAAATAACTATACTGATTTGGTTGCTAAAATATGTAAAAAAAAAAGCAAAATACCAAAATGTATTGTCCCCGGGCTCGTTTTGAACCACATACGGTCGCCTATTGTGTTTGTGAGATCCCTAACCTACAGCCTAACCTACCGAGCCACTGCCTAATAGTCCCAATGATAAAGAACGTTGTTATTTAAATGGAGATCTAAGTACCTATTATTTGACTAATGACTAATGAGGAAGATAACCGGGTTATTTGTATATGGATAATTGCATTCCGATATCCGTTTATCGTTAACAATAAGATAATAAATTTATTGAGATTACATTACATAAAAGACAAAATTATAATATACGTATTGATTTTTTTTTTAATAATAGGAAGTTTTCTCGCTACTGAGCAGTGGTTCAAATAAGTAAAAACTATAGCAGCTACAAAAATACAAATGTACAAATAATTTCTACTAACATAATAGTTAAATATAGTAAGACTTAAAAATTAGTTTACTGTATTGTTTAGGCACCTATATAACATTTTTTTATAATATTGTTACCTACTTAATTATTCATTTTGATTGCAAGCTGCATCAATATTGGTAACTAGAAATAACTGAATTGTTGTTGTATTAAAGGGTCAAATAGATCTGGGCTGCTTGTGAATTGTTCATGAAGTTCAATAAACTTAGGTTTTATACTATATATTTCGTCATTTATTTCAGTATCTTACATATATGTATAGTCAAACTAAGATCAGCGAAAATATTAAAAAACATGAATTATGTTTTTCAATACTATAATAAATACAAATGAAATATAATAGGTGACTATTAAAATACTTACTTCAAGAATCAGTTCTAAAGTGGAAAGAATTGAGAGATGATATTCGATCAATAGAAATATACAATATAGAAAATAGAGAATTAAAATGCTCAATAATCAATATATTATTATTATAATATTATATTATGGTAGAGTGGAGTACTGTATAGAAATGTATAACATAATAATATAGTCTGTACTTCTGTTGAACAGCAAAAGTATAAAACGAAATTTGAAAACAAAAATACCGAATAGCGAATACTGCAATTATTAAATTATGCAATTAACTGCAATTGTGTATTGTAATAAAGAAAAACTAAAATTAAGCTTTTTTATAATTATATAACATAACCACACTTGCGGTGGGTGCCATTCGGTCGATGATAACGATTACAAGCAATTGCAGACCTCAGTGGTGTTCTCATATTTGACATTATTGTTGACGGGTTTAATAAATCAACTACATAACTAGTTATAAAAACCTTCATTGATATTTATTTTAACTGTTAAAATAATTCAGATAATGGCCTAAACTTTTAGTAAATTTAACACTCCAAAAACATTAAACTAAAATAATATATAATATTATATTTGCATATAAAAAAAACTTTGTCACGGGCAACGCCGGGTGGGATAGCTAGTATATTTAATATTTATTTATAATATATATTACCTATACATGGACGTTGCAACAATAAATATGTAATTAAAAACAAACAACACAGGTATACATTTCAGTCGACGGGAACCACAAATGACACGAGCTTAGACTTCTGGATAGTAGAATATGTTATATAATTATACATATATAAATATATTTATATATGCACGCAGAAAAATAAACCACTTGCCTAAATTCCAAAACATATGAAAAATGATTTATTCTGATAATAACATAATATATTATTATGCAAACTAAAACGAGAAACGAATGAATCGCGACTGTTCAATGTTTGTACCTATACCATAACCGTACTGCTGCAGCATTTTCCAACATTCGAGTTTTCGATGTATACCATAATATGTCCATGTATACCGTGAACGAATATAATATATACTATAATATAGTATATAGCATACCATTACCCATACGGATTACAAATGAACATTGGACCATTATCATCGGTAACCGTTTCCCATTATTCTATATAACTATTTATTGATAATCGCTTAGCGGCGGGTCAAAATATTAGTACCTAGTTAATTAGTCAGTTTACAGTCTTAATCATATTGTAGGTACACTGTCGTACTACAGCAGTATAACAATGCGTAGTGTTTAAGATAAATATGTTGTTACTAATATTACAATGCGAGGCCAGGCAAATACAAAATAAGAAACAACTTATGTTTACAATTGGTCAATTTAACAACAACTTAACTGTGTTGTAAAATATGTAATAATTTGTACAATCTTGTCACTTTTAATAAAATAAATCTATACATAGAAACTTTATCAGTCACACACTCACACCTCACCTACTCATTCGATAAATCCTATACAATTGTATTAATATTATTATTATATCTCGTCAAGATATTATATGAAAATAATTGCTGAGTCTGTCAATAGATCCAATCGCAGTTATAATCGTACTATGTAGGTGTCCAAAACAATGAAGTGCAACAATTAACAAAGCGTGTGAAAAAATGTATTCGAACCAAAAATTGAGTAGGTACCCCAAGTACTGAAGTACCTATGTAGTATATTATTATGATATAAGTAATACATTTATTATAGAATATTTATACTCCTCAGAAATGTGCAGATATAAAAAACAAAACGCTGCAAGTAGCCGCAAAGAACGCGTAAATAACGTGTCGTTATATTATAATGAATATAAAACATATATACATGTAGGTATAATACAATAAATGCAACAAGTATTATTAATATGTACTGAACATTCTTATTGCGACATAATAAGTATAAGTAATTAGTATATGATGATGTATCAAGCGCATCGATCATGCACTACTTATGCAACAACAGAGACCACGATAATGTGACTGTAACAGACTACTGCAGCTGCTACGGATTCACCGGACTACTGCACATAGCTGTGGGTGCACCGGACGAGTGAGGCTGTGAATGGGCAGGGATAACGTCGTCGGCGAGGCCGTGCACCAGCCTGTGGGCATACATGTTGCGGTTGTTGCCGTAGCGCTTGCCACACACAGTGCACCGTATTATGCTCCGCTGGTGAGGCCGCTTCGGATCGGATTCACTGTCCGTCGTCTCTGTCGTGGTCTCGGGACAGATCTCGAGGGCGTGCCGGCGCTGCACGTGGTCGATGAGCGACCACACGTCACCCTCGTACGAGTGACACACGCCGCACATGGCGGCCTGGGCTTCGGGGTGCGCCGCTTTCACGTGTCTGTCGTACTTGGACCGGTCATCGGACAGGTGGCCGCACAGTTCGCACGTCAACGGCGGCCGGTCATTGGGGCCCTCGATGTCGTGATCGGCGCGCTGAACGCCGCCGCCACAGTGGTGAGCACGGTGATCTGCGCACATGGCCGCAGCGAAAAATCGACGGCCACAGCCGGGCACGTGACATGATAGGGTCGGGTCTGCGCCGTGCTCATCGCGAGCGTGCCTCCACAATTCCGTCTTTCCGGCTGCAAAATGTGCGTAGCACGTTTCGCAAACTTCACCCAAGTAAGGTTCGGTGACCGTTTGTCCGCCGTCATAGGCGCAGGACGCCATAAAGTGATCGGCCACCGGCATGGGACGTGCGTACAACATGTCCATCTGCGGCCGTGAACATAAATCTTATTATGATATTATTATATTTAAATTTCACATCATAAAATAATGGTATTGCATTGATTTTCCATCAGACCTTTTTTGTTGGGGACAAAGGTATAGGCAATCGTTTTCACCGCAGATCAGGTAGTTTTGAAACGTCACCTAACGGAACCTCGAAAAAGTTCAAGGAAAATAATATATATAAGCTTCCCTCGAGCGAAAATTTCAAATCGTAATTTTATCAATAATTTTTTAAATGTCCATTATTAGACAGTATTTTGTTATTATAAAAAATGTATTATATCATATAAATTAGGTCTCAAATATAAAAAAAAAATTTTTATTTTTATTTTTTTTGTATTAACTTTAAAAAGTTTTTTATGTTTGAGTGAGTTTGATTTTTAAAACATCTTTAAATAATCTGGAATCATTTGATGTTGGTGGCTTATGTGCTAAAGTCAGTTAATTTTTTTAATTCCCCTCACTCTACACTTTACATGAGTTCCGATTTTTTTATTGTACTCATTAGGTCCACCAATTCTACAGACAGTATTAAGTTTAGACAACAACAAAAAGGTAAGTTCAAACTGTCCAAATATTTCTTAGGCTATTAAAAAACTATATAAAGCACTATAGGTTGGGTTAGTGGAGTCTGTCCTTTTTTGATTTTGTTTTAATTTTAGATATAAAAAACAACTAGATGGAGGATTGCATATTACATTCATATAGAAACATTTAAGTTGTGCTGTCATATACCAACAGGCCAATGTTTACAAAATAACTCGATAGACATTAGACAATATAGACGTATGTTATATACAACCGGAATATATTATGATGCATTATTTATCTGTATATTAGATAACTACTTTATTCCATAATAATGCATTTTTGAATTTTCTTAAGTCTTATTGAGGAATATTTGAGTACTATTATATTAAACTATTATGAGTTTATTGTATTAATATTGTTATTCTACATTTTTATTTATTAATTATTTTTAAAGACTCACAAGTATTTATGAAATTATATTTTCATATTTCATGGTTAGGACGCAATCGAAATAGGCACCTATACTAAGTATATACTAAATACTATACTTGCGTCCAAATAGAAGACAAGTAATAAGTCTTCTATTTGGACGCAATATCCTGATATACCTACCTGAATTCTAATCGCAATCGGACATCTCCGGGTGAACCAGAAGTCAAAATAATGATTAGGAATATACGATATACAGTTCACTAAGCCTTGATTCTATGATTATTACTTCATGAGAGAAAAGAACACTACTTTAATTGTTTCCAATTTAAATAATATATTATAAATATACGGTATACCTACATCTAGAATACATATCTTAGTGATGGACAATGATGATTAAACAAATGTTTTTAGAAAAATGTAAGCCTGCAATTTGTAATAATATAGTATGATATATAATATTATACTTATAATTTATAATTCATTTATTTATTTACCATTTAATGGTCTATCTATTAGTATTTAATGTAATTCGAAATACTACAATATACCCTTCTCTGTATTTCAATTAATAAAATAATATTTAAATATATTAATTTTATATTTGTATACTGTATAACAGTCATCTAATAAAACATAACTAAGAATTGTGTACTTGTGTCTATAACAATGTCAATAAGATAAGTTATGAGTTATGACTTATGAATTTATAATAGAGTACATTTAGATAGATATAGAATTAAGAAAAATATGGCTCATTTTGAAAATGGAACATATTTTTAATTATTATACAAGTACTAGTTGAGATAATTATAGGTACCTATATTGTAAAGTGCAAATTTAATATAATCTCCATTTTGTGTCATGAAATTTAAAAGATTCTATATACTAAATAACTCCTGTACATTAATGTATGTTTTATTAAACAATAAAAATTCCTAATTTTATAAAATTAAAATTATTTAATATTGTAGGGTATAATTACTATCTCTGAATAGTTCATTTTTATTTTCTATTACGACGATATTTTCAAACGTAAGTAGGTACGTATTGCGTACTTAATATTTTGAATTACAAATCAAAATCGAAAAAAAAACACACACAATTTTTTACACAAAAAAAAATTTAGTGCTCACTTAGAAAGATTGATATAAAGTGAAAACAATAACGTTTGTTTAAAAGTACATATGATAACAAGATGACGGCATTTTGCATAACAACGAATCATCCATAATGTTATACAAGTGTACATAAAATATGACCAGTGTGTTTATAAATACATAAAAAACAACAATTGTAAAATTAAGTCAAAATTGTAAACTTATAATAATAAAATATTATTTTATTGTAGGTAATACATCGTCTAACCTAACCTTGACCGACGTTGAAAAGACACGAGTCTACGCCGAACGTGGCCACGACTTCTTGTCATCAACCAGCCGCAGCAGGAGACTCCGAATAGTCTACCGCCAGTGTTGGTCCGCTGCGGCCGAGCTGCCCTGCAAGCCTTTTGAGCTTTCTGACGTGCTGACACAAAATGGACCCCCATTCAGTCCATTGGACCTCGAGATGTCCGTTCCAAAAGACGCAGGATCCAACGCGGCGCTACAGTATAATGGTGCTGTGAGTTCGATGGATATACGCTGAAAGGAGTTAACACGTTATGGTGGACGTCCCTGTAATCGGCGCCCGAACTACCAGCAACATCGCCCAAAGTCAGGGAAACAAGCGAATTTGAAGACTGTTATAAATTGATATTCAAATAGATTTTCAAATAATTAGGTTCTTTACAGTTATATCATATATTACTTAAAATATGTTTGTTTTGTACAAAGAAAAACTACGTTCTGAAATGAAATATGCAGAAAGTACATAACTCAGGTTGATACTTTATACAACACAATATTTGATCAGATTTGATTCATCTAGTGTGCAAACACAAGTGAAATATCAATTAAAGTCGGTCTTTAGTTATAAGTGTTATAACTTATAAGCAATGCTGGAGAGTTGCAATTTCCTAATTATCATTTATTTTTGGCTTTAGCAGATAGTGCCACTGAAACTCATGTCAACATTATGTTACAATTATTTCAAATATTAAATTTGAAAATTCTGTTTTTTTTTGTACTTTTATTATTTTAAAAATGAGGGAAATATTTTATTCCTATGTTTTAAATTTATTGACCAATTGTCCGGAACACATTATTATTATCATGTTTTGCGACAAAGTCAGTCGCTCACAAAACTCGGACGACATTTGAACGATACTTTAATACGTGACTCGCGCTGTAAATATCATCACATTTTCTTATTCTTATATGGTGTATAAGTCTGCCTTATGCCAACACTGGCTTAGTATATTATATAATGCACAATGTGAGACGTGGTGCACTGATGAGCGATGTAGTACGTGATATTTTAAGTATACCTATTGTATACAATCGCCGGCATTACCTTCATATTATATTATCTATTATCTATTTCTGTGTACTGAGAAATAATAATAATAATAATAATAATAATAATAATAATAATAATAATAATAATAATAATAATACTATATTGACTGTTCCAATGCTGAGCTGTCGTATAAAAGTCAAGTACGTAGGTCGTAGGTATAGGTAGGCATATAGCCATATAGGTATACAATATGAATAGGTAGGTTATAATGTTATATACTCGTATATTATCCTCAAAACTATTTATATTTACGACCTTGCAAGGTTTGCTGTAATGCTGTTTGGAAAATGTGTAATGTATGGCTTACGATTTTAATCACACTGCACATGATTTTGAAAGTTGAACACTTTTTTGTCAACTGCCTAATTGAAAATATTATAAATTATTCGGGTCGACGATGTCGTTGTTTCGCCGTCAGTTATAATTTATAAATAAAGGTAATATAGATAGTTATACTGACCAAGCATATAACACATGAATTACAACATACTTAAACTTAACTAAATGTTTTTTGATATGCACTCACAGAACTTATTCATATAGTGAATAATGATAACAATTCAAAATCTTTGATAATATATAGTAGATATTATTATACACATTGGTATATGACGATCTACATGTTGAATCCATGAAATATCTGTATAAATATATAATAATAATATGAAAGTTAAACTTATGATAGTTTACTATAACAATGTTGATAATAGGCATTCGAAAATGTTTAAATAACATTTAAACGATTGAATTATGCTCTTCTACAGGGTCCGGCAAAAATATTTTAAAAGGCAATTACAAGCTGGATAGACGCACTAACACGTGCCACATTATACTGCGTTGTTGCGGTTAAAGGTCGGCCAGGCGATTTCCTCTTTAGCGCAGAACCCGTTGCTCTAAAGTTTGATAACCAAACTTGAATTGTTTTTCTATCCGGAACAGGATCATGTCAGCCAAGTTGAAATCGAATGCGAAATGCTCGGCGCTCGCTGAGTAGTAATCGCAGAACCACCATTACGGATATATTTCTCCAACTTCAAACTTAGCAAACTATATGGCCACACCCTTTGCCTCTGCAGCTTCTTGATTTTTAG
This sequence comes from Myzus persicae, assembly GCF_001856785.1. Taxonomy (NCBI): domain Eukaryota; kingdom Metazoa; phylum Arthropoda; class Insecta; order Hemiptera; family Aphididae; genus Myzus; species Myzus persicae. The sequence continues at coordinate 630,221 of NW_019104333.1, forward strand.
TACTTTCTCTAAATGCATTAAGAACTTTTAAAATATTAATAAAATGATTTTTTTTTTATGTAATACCCTTGTGTTTTGAAACCCACCTTGTTTCACAATGTTGTGCTACTTTATACTTGGTTTCTTGTAAAAAAGCATCATTGTAGATACCGATTGGAATGCATAAATAGCTTCTAATAAACCAAGTATTTCATCTACTTCTAGAATATTTTTCGTTACATCAACTAAAACTAGGTTTAACCTATGAGCATAACAATGAATATACGGACACGAATTTTGTGCTAATTCCCTTATTTTTGTTTGAACACTAGAAAAAGCTCCGGGCATTAATGACTCATCGTCATATGATTGAAAACATTATTTAAAAAAAATATTATGCCATCACACAGTGTTTGAGCATTTAATTCGTTCAATACGACAAAACCTAAAAATCTTTCTTTAATTTTTAAATTGTGCAAATATCGAATACAAATACTCATTTCAATAAAACCGTTTTATTCGTGTGTACTCATTCAAATCAGCACTTATCAGTTTATTTGAGAATAAATTTATTTAAGTAACATTTAACAAGATTATTCATTTTTTAGCTCACATGGTCTGACACAGACTTAATTACTTCATGATAATTAATCGTAATATTTTACTATCTATAATGACACTAATAATCATTTGATAAATATAACTGCATATTAAGACATATCCCTAACTGTATAATGTGTCCCTATTTTTTAAAATAATACAAGTTCAATAAAAAAACAACAATTCAAATTTACCTTATATTTGAGATCATTGTAACATATTGACATGAGTTTCCGTGACACTATATCTGCTAGACCCAAAAATAATAAGCAAATGTTGCAAGTCTCCAGCCCTGCTTATAAGTTATCATACTTATAAGTTATAACTGATAACCGGCTTTAATTGATATTGCACTTTTGTTTGCACACAAAGTAAATCAAATCTGATCAAATATTGTAATGTTAACAATCTGGGTGCCTCACAAACTAAAAATTCGCAAAAATCGAATGCATGCACAGTCGCATCTTGTACGCCATAGATACCTATCTACACTCATAAATACGCCCTATATACAGGGATGGATAGATAGTATTTTTATAGAGAAATATTTTAAGGGGCCCCAAAACTGGTTCTTCAATTTTATTCTCGTACTTTTACACTAGGTACATTTCTATTAAAAATATTTTTACCTAGTTCGATAGTTTGCACGTTGTGGTGGACGTATTACATATTATATAACTGAATAGTTCATACTGTAACCAAAACATCTAAAAAATATATTAACACAGTTATTTTTTACAGACATTTTAAGTTCAAACTTTGACGAAATCACATATTAAAACTAAGAATAATGGTTGTAGTTAATTCTTTGTAATTTTAAAATATTATTTGTGGGTACTTGAGACTTTTAGAGTACATTATTATATTGTATATAGTAAATACACAGTGACATTTTCAAATGCAATTTTTTTGGTAAAAATATATTTAAGATTTAACCTATTGTAGTAGGTACTAATGGCCACTACTAATGCTTAATAATAAAATCAATTACTTAAATCACAATATCATACAATTTACTTTGTAATATTAAAGGCTGACGGACTGTCTTCATTCAGAATCATTTATCGTTTACAATGATTATTGATTTCAAATTTAACCATATCAATGACTCTCTATAGTATCTAAAAACCTAATTACCATGTATAGCAGAGTGTTACCCACTTACTCTCTTTTTTCTTTTTTAAATATTATTATTATTCCCATTATGATAGACGATAGTAATAATACTTACCTACATGTATCATTAGGTAGGAATAAAAACAATTATATTTACCAACGATTATATCTTAAATCGTGGTTCAGTCTGAAGATTGAGAATCCTGATAATTCACCTGGAAAACTGATGACAGATTGTACAGCAGTATCCTCACAAGTTACACTAATATCAAAAATTTTTAAATTCAACTGTTTATTTGCATCTGATATTGGAGTACGCGCACTTGATCCATGGTCATTAGGCTCAGAAACCGAAACAGTTGAAACAGCAGTTGATTTTAAATTACCTGATGTGATTAAAAAACGTTTCATTTCTCAAAAATGAGCAGCGCGACGGATTAAGTAAAAATAAAAGCGAAATATAATCACTACGTTGTACTAAAGGTGTTCGCAGTGACGCAGTGCGATTAGTATTAAACTATTTAAACTAATCGACAATCGCAAGCGTATCTATCCGACTACAACTTATATTACAGTCTCGTTATTTTTGGAAATAATCGTCAATTGAATGGATAAGATATTAAGATCTATCATATTGGTAATTATAGTTGAATATATTCAGGTAACGGGCAATACGGGCTGTCGGGCTATAATATTATATTATTCACTGGCTTTGATGCGCTGTAAATTTCGACGGATGCCGCCGATTAACAGGAATTGATCGGTTATTAAACCACAACACTCAAAATAAAAGACGTGTCATTAACTGATTTGCAGAACCGATTAAAAACCATCGGGATTTAATTTTGTTAATTAAAACCGTATTTACAATATGTTAATTCTATTATTTTAAATATATATTATAGTCATGTACACTACACATTTAATAGGACAAAAAAATTTTTTTTTTGGAAAAAATTGGGTAGGTCTGGGCCTACCCGCTGGCTACGACACTGACTTATTGAATGTGCTATAACAAAAATGTATCAGTAATTTATTTTAAATTTACTTAATATTAGATACACTAAATTACCAAAAGGTGTACTGATTCTGCTATACTATCGATAAAACTCAAACGAAAAATATTTATAAACACGAACTAAAAAAGCATGAATGAAAATGTCAATAAAAAAATGTTTAAAAATAAACAAGTTAGGTATTACTATAGCGATGTGCTCATACAGATAGTTCAATTTGAGCAATTGCCACACATGTCAGGATGGCCGAGCGGTCTAAGGCGCCAGACTCAAGGTGTACCTTGGCCTACCATGTAGGCTTAATTTGAGCGTTCTGGTCCTCATCTGAGGGCGTGGGTTCGAATCCCACTTCTGACAAATTTTTTGCATTTTTTAAAAACTAATTTTTATGATAGTTTTGAAATTAAATAATATATAATTGTTTTTACACATCATAGTAGTTGAGATACTCCCCAGAGGGCTAACGGACTTCAAATTATTTTATTTAGCCCTTCCCCAAAACAATGCTCTATCAAATGTTGGTACATAATATATGTATAACTAATGAACTACTATCGTTGGAAATTCAATTTTATGTATCCAAATACTTTGGAAAATATGATACTTCGTAAATATTAATATCGAATTAAAAATGTATGGAACCATCACTGCATAGTATATATCTAAGTACGTGGTCAGTACAACACCATAAAATAAACCAGCATGGTACAATGTACAAAACTACAAATGGTAGCATTAGATTAGATACATTGAATCCTATATGTATATAAATTTATATAATTCAGATTGTTTGCATAATAATGTTTTCAGTAATTAAAATCAATTAATGTGTAATGTGTATGTTAAGAGCAAACGTTTCTTTATAGGTAATAAATAATAATAAATATTTGTGGGGTCCGTCTCCTTATCTCTTGTAATCTTATACGGTTATTCTGTGCTATCACTCTATTGTCGTTATTTATTATTATTTTTTAGTTGATAACAAAGTTGTTGTCTGCTTATGTTTACGAGAACATCGTATCATAATTTATAACTCAAAAGTTGATGAGAAAGGGTGCAAAACTGGCAAACCGCAAAGTGCAAATGTCTAATTGTAAATTGCAATTATTTGATGCGTTCGATAATTACATGGCACAGTTGGTTATTATAGAGGATTTCAAATATATCGGTCGTTTAGTTAATGACTATAATTTCTGTGTTCTGAAGTGTATGATTATCGCTAACATTATAAGAAATTAAAATTATTGAACATTTTTGTTCATTGTTATTGCCATTATGGTGAACATTGACTATGAAAACATTAAAAAGTAAGTTGGCAGAAAATAAAACCTAAGTAGCTAAGTATTGTCTACAGTTATAAACAGATCATTTTTGAATTTTACTGCAAAACGCTGAATGTAATCACAATATTTTACCATTTTACCATGTTCTGACTTATGATTAATTTTGTTATGGCACATAAAGTCTGGTTAAATATTGTTGACTTGTTGGACATAAAATAATTGAATTAAAGTATTTAGATTCATTAAACATTTTTTGGTCAATTCAACTTGGTAGTTTTAAGGTATATTGACATATGACATTTCGTATTTAAATGGAGTATGTCTGGCATACAATTTAAATGTAATATTGGAACACATATATACATTATTACTTATTTAAACCATAAGTTTGAACTATGTCAACTTAAAAATTAATATTAGATATTTATGATCTTATTTTACTTGCAATTAGCAGTGGCGGACTGAACTTAAATTTTAAATGATGCATTTTCATAATTAAGTACTTACCATCCCCCCACCATTTTTACTAATAAAATGTGGCCGAAAGAGCCAAGAGGTTGGGCCCTGGGAATCGCTCCACGGTCACGAGGTGGCCCCACCTCTTATGAAAAGCTGAAGCAGCTGCTTTAAAATTAAACCCTTTGGCTCATGTAACCCTTACTTTAATATGACATTTCATAATAAATACAAAGTAGGTGTGTAATTTTAGTTTTAATTATTGGTGCCAAAATGTTTGAAGGCTTTTTTAATGATGTTTTTTATTAGTAAATTGATAGTAACATAAATTGTTTTTCAAATGGCATCAATTGCCATTGTAACATTGGAATACCTATTTTATAGTAATTTATTTTTATGTTAAAATCTACAGTTGTTTGAAAGTGTTTGATTATTTAATTATCTGCATTGTACAATATAGTAATATTTGTATAATTTATAGGATAAAGTTTCAAATTTAAATTAACGTATATTAAACTATACCTAAGTACCTAACTTTGTTTATAGAGTGAAAAAAAAGCCAGAAATATAACAATCATAACTATAAAACAAATTTACATTATTATTTAATGTCTTTTAATGTTTTTTAGGTATCCTACTGTGGAATGTGCTCTTTGTGGATTTTTGTTTCGTAATAAAACAAGCCTAAAAAATCATCTTGATTCTATGCACAATGGAAGTAAAACTATATCAGGTGTTATAACAAAAAGACCTAGAAAATGCACTGATTTACAATGTTTGGAAAAAGGATGCAAATGTAAATTTTACAATAAACAGCTCTTTATTAGTCATTTAAAATTTGATCATTGTATTGATTTTGACATACGCTGTCTGAAGTTCTCATTAGAAGATGGTAAGACAATAATAGACATTAAACTATGAATCTTTTCTTCTTCTTGGGCTTTTTACAGGCCTTTCGTGCCCATTGCCTCAACAACCTATTGTCTCCAATCCTCTCTGTGTTTGGCCGTTTCTTCTGCATTCCTAACTCCCAATATCTTTCATGTCTTCTTTTATTCTGTCTGCCCATCTTTTTCTGGGTCTCTTTGTGTTTGGTTTCCCTGCAGTTATTTGTCCTTTTGATCCCCATACATGTGGCTTGGGACATTACTACCCTCATTACTGATTCTAGGGCGATGTTGAACAGTGAAAGTGATTAAGCATCACCTTGTTTGAGACCAGTCGTTACCGAAAACTCCTCAGATAATTCTTCTCCAAAACTTATCCTACTTTTTGAATTATATGTGCATTTTACTCTGAATAATGTATATACATTAATAATCTGTTTTGTGTACTTATCTTAATAGTAAATACATTTTCAGAATTTCTAACATGGAAAGAAGACTTTGAACAAGAAAATAATAGTCGTTACGTCCGCGTTACTGGTTGCAAGACACTTCAGGATGGTAAAAAACTTTCTTATTACTACTGCAATCGGTCTACATATTTTACTAGTAAGTCTAAGGGAGTGCGAAAGCGAAGTACTCCAGTTAAAGTAAAAGGATTATGTACAGCATCTATTAAAGAAGTCCAAAACAAAGATGGCTCTGTTGAAATATTATTGTGTGCTACTCACTATGGTCATGATATATCATCTGAACATATGAGAATGACCAAACGTGAACGAGAAGAAATTACTGAATTAGTTCAACAAGGAGATCATCCAGACTTTGTCATCAACGCTGCTCGTGCCAAGGCATCAGATTCGCTGGGACGTGTTCATATGTTAAATAGAAAAGATATTAAGAATATTGAACGGAAATTGGGAATTCGGCATCCAGAATTTATAAAACAAAGGACAATTAATGATCTCAGCACAGATAGGTGGATTATGAAATTACAACGAACTCCTTACAATCCTATATTGTTTTACAAGCCTAATAATGTAAATTGTGAAAACTTTGAACCTAATGATGTTATGTTAATATTTATGACTCAAAATCAGTACAATTGGATAAATAAATTTGGAACTGATGGAATATTCATGGTGACTGAAATGAGTATGGTTTGTGCTCGATTGTATTTGACTGTATTGTATGTGTGTGATGAATTCAATGTGATGCTTCCAGTATGTTTCATGATGTGTAATGATAGTAAAATTTATCAATCATTTTTTTTAAATACAATTTTTAATAAAATGGGCTCTATTTATGCTAAAGCATTAATCACTGATGACAACTATGACTTATATGAAAGTTGGTGTTCAATTATGTCACCAGTTAAGCATGTTATTAACCAAAGATATATTGATAATCAAATAATAGAAAAGCTTCAAACTGATATTGAAAATCAAGATTTACAACATGAAATTTATGATAAAATATGTTTATTTTTTAATGGATCTGATGAAAGTATGAAAGAAGAAATTATAAGTTATATTAATAATAACTTAAAGATGAACAATGAAACAAAACCATTTGGAATATTTTTTGATCAGATGTTTGCTAGTAGAGCAGATATGTGGGCTTTCTGTTATTTAAAAGAATCTCTTAACTTAAATCAAATGATAAACATTAACACAGTTTATAATCAAATGATAGTACTGTGTGAAAACAACAAAAAACATTTTACTCCAAATTTGTCTAAAAATATGCACATTTTTTTTACAGCTCTCTTAGAAATTCAGAAAAATAGAAAATCAAAAATTGAAGAAATCAATATTAAAATTTCCAACAATCACAAAAACGCCATGTGTTATCCATCTAGACTTATTTTCCCCCTCTCTGATAACAAGTGGCGGGTTACACTAGAAGATGGTACAAATAATGGTTATGTAACAATTACTCGAAAGTTTTGTAAAATCATTGATTGCACGGTCAAGTGTCAAGCATGTTATAATATCTGTGCCCATATTTACGAATGTTCATGCACACAAGGAGAAATAACTATATGTGAACATGTACATATGTTAGGCATTTTTAACAAAAGGTCATTAATTGATATGGATGAACTGAAAGAAGAAAAACTGGATGTTGAAGATATGAAAACAAACATTTTGTTAAAATTAAAACGAATTCTTGGCAAAATAGATTTTGTCAATGATGAAGAAGTTCTTAGAAGAATCAGTGAGTCATTAAGTAAAGTAGAAAGTATTATTGATAAAGTTAAAAATGCAAATGATTGGTATGGTGATTAATTACTAGAAATTTCTCAGTATTATTAAGCATTATCATTGATTTTATAAATTAGGTATTATAAAACTAATGATATTAAAGTGATTAAGCTAATATTTCATAGCTCTTCATAGCTTTTAAAATGTTAAGTGTTTCCTATTTCCTTTGTGACTTATATCTCTAAAATTTACTCTCTAAAAATGACATTATTTTTTTGTGAACAACATTATAACAATATAGTTAATAACTGTTGAGTTTTCTTATAGCGTAGATCTAGGATTTCAATATGTATGTAAGGACCAACTTTTAATTATAAATTATTCATAACTAAACTAACTATTATGTATTATTTAAATAATCTCATCTCATCTCATTATTATATAAACTACTTATAAGAATATTATTTAGATAAAATATGAAACAAAGACTTGTAGTATTATTAACATATATTGTTTTTTTCAATTAAGTTATAATTTAAACTAAATGTATGTATTAATATAATCTGTGTGTAATTATAAAAAGAATATAATAAACACTTTGTTCATCAAATATCTATTGGTTTTAATCCAAAGCTGTTAAATCAGTAAAAACAATGTTTTTAAATCATTTTTATAAATTCTAAAAACCATTTCAATAGGAACTCTGTTAACATAGAACTCGAATACTTGATTACATTTTTATTTTTTCAAAAATATTCTACTGTTGTCAGTTTATGTTTAGGTAAAAATAATGAGAAAATTAGAAACAATTTCTTCAGAGTAGGTATTTAGGTATCTATTGACTGCTAGAATAAAACTTCAAGGGCTACTTGAAACTTTAAAAAAGTGTTAATGAAAAATCAACAAAAAAATATATTGAATAAAACCCATCTAAGTATATTTTGCAAGTTTTATTTAAAATTATTTGCTTTGCTTATTAGTGTTCAATATGTAAGTGATGGGTTTTGATTATGATTTACTATTACCTACATTTATAACAAAATCAAATAATAACGTATTAACCTGTTAACCTTAGAATACTAAATAACACCTTTATCAGTTTCCCAACAAGCCAACACTATCAATTAGTGATTGCTAGTCTCCTATAATAAGAAGTATGAACTGTAGATATGTTGTTTAGATAATATACCAAAGTGCTGTCACCATAGGAGGCAATCCTGGGATAAGCTCCCCCCCCCCCCATAAAACAAAAAATTAAAATATAACTTTTTAATTGTACAGCTTGGGACCATGAAATTTTTCAGTGTTCACAGTATTTCCGTGTTGATGGGGTTCAAAAAAATTAAATTGAATTAAATTAAAGATTATTTACCTATTTTAAACCTGTATACATACATAATATACAATTTATATTTTTAATTACATTTTATACTTATTTATTTATTTTTAGCCAGTATACATCAACAATAATTTTTTGAAAAAAATCGACTTGTTTTTTATTCCGTAAGGCGCAAGGAGTCGCGTTCCACACGCTCTTTCGGAGTCAAATCCAAAAGCTCACTATTGGACACCGTTAGGGAAAATTAGATACACGTATATGGAATCGAAGCCCCCCGCTCACATTGTTGTTAATAATGTTAGTCCCTCCTGAAATTGTAATCGATTTCCGCCTAAGCCTATTTCACGTACAACAATAATTTATTATTGCGTGAACAAATTAAATAAAATAACATACTATTATACATGTGTACTGCAGTTATCTAATCGGTATTCGGTAACAGATCACGTGTATTAGGTACTCATTAGTTATTACTTTATTAGCTTGTACTTTATTACCTATTTTACTCCTGTCTATTGGTTATTTACTATAATTGTGGGTTGGTCTTATTAACTGTTTAATGAATAATGATTAATTTCACTGCAGTCAGGCAGGTAAACACTTTCAGTTTCAATAATCTATACGGCATGCGCGATGTATATCCAATAATTGACTATAATATACCTCTTAATAATATATTATGATTATAATATAATATACATAGGTACCTACATTATAAATCTACTTTTTAAATTTTTAATCGTACATTATAATAAGTTTGCCTACACGGATTAAACAGCCCAAAATATGAGTAATTCAGTTGTTAGAATTGGCAGTTTTTTACATACAAGCTTCTGTCATCGAACAATAGCACGTCGATTTTTGTCGCACTATCCAATCGACGATGTTTTGTTTAACCTCAACGATGAACAAATTCAGGTAAGGCAAAATATTTAAATGAATAAAAAAAAATATTCTAAGATACCTACTATAAATTTTAAAATGATATACTTACAAAATAATTAGGTAGATCTAAGTTTACTATAAAATAAAATAACTAATAATAGGTACGTGATTTTATTATAATAATAAAAGGTTATTATTGATTAGTATTTAGTATTTTAGTGGTAAGGTACAGCTAATTAAGAGTTCGTATTGTTGACATTTATACATTATGTAGAGACTAAAGATCAATATTTATCATAAAATAAAGATGAATCTCATAATATTTATCAATAAATCTTTAACTGTTGGTTATTAGAATTTATAGAGATTTACAAAAATACATAATATATAAAATAGTAAAATAGGTAGGTATCTTTATTAATAAATATTTGAATAGACATAAAATGAGATGCAAAAAATTAGTAGGCTGATATTAACATATTGGGATATATTAATGTAGAGGTATATAACTATAGAATTAAGATAAAAGATTGTTGACATTAAATTTTATTAATTTGGGTTACCTATTTTCAGTTACGGAAAACCGTTTTTGATTATGCGCAGAGAGAAATAGCACCAAAAGCGGCTGAAATAGACAAGACAAACACGTTCAATGACCTAAGGGTAATTTAATGCTATTTTGTATGAGTTAAATGTATAACATATTATTATTACCTATATAAGTATTATATTAGCTACACCAACTATACCTATTTTGTAGAAGGTATTACATACATGGTATACGTGGGTATTAGGTAATAATATGTAGACAGTTAATATTTTTCTCGTTAGTTGTTATTCTTGAACAAGTTGAAGGTAACGAATAAGATAATAATATTATATTTGCGTACATATAACGTTATTGTAATTAATGCGTTGTTGTTTCAGTAAATATTATTAAACATTATCATATTATTATATTCATATCCAAATATAAAATGTAGCTAACTACTTGCTAAACTAGTCTTTTATACATATAAAAATAAATAAAATATTAAAATGCATACAATGTTCCCTATAGATAAAATACAGAACAAACCAGCTTACACTTTTTATGGTTGTTGTATCCAAAAACCATACACTTTATAATTAAGTTCATAAAAATATTTTTAGTTGTAAAATATATATCTAAAAGAAATTTCTGTTAGCCAAGTACCATTCACAAGTACATAATAATTTTTTTACATGTCAGTATATGTTACAATAACAATAGTAATTTCATATTCTTTGTAAACATCAGTCATTTTTTCATTTCGGTTGATTAGAATCACAATTTAAAATCAAATGTAGTATTTCTACCATTTCTGGTAAACTAAGTAAAAGTTTTTGACGTTCATAATACATCTGGTTTGTAGATTAAAAATAGTGTTCGAAGTTCGGTTATAGTTTACCGACCTTTTTGGATGAAACCAAATAAATAAATGTATCTCAACGTATTAGTATAATACACACTGACGTTTAATGATTATTCATTATTGATTATGTGTTTTGAAACTTTTGATTCCTCTTGCAGGTGGAGTGTGGGCTGATATTTCTATGTACCTATACTTACCTGTATAAAATATAATATTTAATATATTGCCAACATATAAACTCTTCAGAGGTGGGTGGGGGGGAGGTTATCTCCCCGTTGTCCCACAAATTCCTTTCCTTGTGCCTTTTGTACTAGCATTACAATTAATTCAAATGTATTACCAGGGTTCTGGGTTAGGATTTTATGGCGTTTGTATATTTCTTAAAAAATTCTTAGTGATAGCAGAGTAAGCTTAAAATTTGTTTCATAATTCAGGGAATTGAACAAATTGAACATTTTATTTTGCATATTTTGAGTTTTTTTAGATTTTAATGCTACTTCTGGACTTCATATGATTTGTTTTTATCGAAAGTTACATACAAGTTCATATTTTAATTCAGTGTTGTTAAGGAACGATTCCTAGAATTGATTCCTTTTTAGAAGAACGAATGAAGGAATGAATTCTATTATGTTTTAAACTTTTAATTTGTAAAGGAATAAGGAAGTGAATTAATTCCTTATTTTTAGGAACAGGAACGTAAATATAATTCTTTTGGTCTTTTCGGAAATGTGTTAAAATACATTTGGTGGGTAAGAAAAATGTTGCACAAGAATACACGATTATGTAACATTTAAGTATATTAAATAATTCAGTTATTTTCTATATGTATAAATGTACAATATATAATACATAAGTATCTAACTAGGTACCTAAGTCATGTATACAATTTTCACGATAATTGGTCTGTTGTCAAATTGTTTCACAGAAATGCTGGCTGGAACTGGGATCGTTAGGTCTTCTGGGCATTACCATTCCAACAGAATACGAAGGTACCGGAGGCAGTTATACCGATCATGTAATTGCCACGGAAGAGATTTCTAGAGCCAGCGGATCTGTGGGCTTGAGCTACGCTGCTAACACTAACCTTTGCATGAACCAAATTCGATTGAACGGTACGCAAGAACAAAAGGCCAAATACTTACCACGGGTTTGTATAACATTATACACTTTATACGAATATACGATCATACATATATTTTTTTAAACTTTAATCAAGAATTTAAGTAAAAGTGCGTTAATAATATTATAATACTATTGATCATAATAATATATACGTATATAATTACTACGGCCCGTGTTATTTGGATCATAATTTATAATTTGAACAATATTTTATGTTTGGTTTACAGTTATGCAAAGGTGAAGCTGTTGGAGCGCTGGCTATGTCTGAACACGGCTCGGGTTCCGATGTAGTTTCTATGAAGTTAAAAGCAGAACGTAAAGGATCCCATTATATTCTAAATGGTAGTAAATTTTGGATCACTAATGGACCAGACGCCGATGTGCTAGTGGTATACATTTTTATTTGGTTATGATAAAAATTAGTATGAAAATATTATTGTTTGTACAATTTCCAACTGGATTAAAATAAAAAATGTAAACGTACCTGTATAATTATATAATTATTATTATTATTAATTACGATTCAAAGTAATATTTTTCTATATAGGTGTACGCTAGAACGAATCCAGATGCTAAAAAGCAGCATGGTATTACTGCATTTATAATTGAGAAAACTTTTGAAGGGTTTACTACTGGCCAAAAACTCGATAAACTTGGCATGAGAGGTTCAAACACTTGTGAACTTATTTTCCAAGATTGCAAAGTACCTGGTAAATATACACAAGATATAAATAATGAAATAGTTGGTACAATTTTGTTTGTACTCAAAAATTGTTGTAATTTTTAAAAGCAATACAATTTGCCAATTATACCTATTAGTTATCTAGATTTTAATACTTAATACTAAACTAAAGTGGTGAGTTATGTAAAATTAATTTTGGGATTCTAAGTCCAAAGATTCAAAATCATACATATACCCGGTTAATCCTAGCTATACCTTGGCATACCGTTATAGATGTCAAATAATATTATTATAATGAAAAGGACACTACATCCACATGTGTTGTCTCTGTCTTAAAAATTGAACAACATAGCAAAAGCTGTTTTGAAAGTGGATAGAACCACTCAGTCAGGCTGTGATTCTAGTAGAGACACCGCCACACCATAATACATTATTATACTCGTATAACGTAAGACATATAAAACTTGAGTTCAGCAGAACCAATTTTATATTGTTAGCTTAAATATTAGCGTGTATTAACTTGTTAACAAACTTACTTAAAGTTCACAATTGTATCTGTGTTCTTTTGGTTTTTAACGAATTGGTTCTACTGAACGCAAATTTACGGTTCAGTAGATTTGTGTGACAGAGACACTACTTCGGAGTGTGACGTCCTCCGTGTGTGTATACCATATATGTAGAAAGGTTTAATAACTATCAATTTAAAATATATTTATTTAAAAATTACTAACTATTTAAGACATTGGCCAAGCCCCCCCCTCCCCCTATTCGCCTATGAATATAGTGTCGTATCCGGGATTATAAGAGGGGGACTTTAAGTATAAATTAAACTAAGTTTTTTACAGTTTTCGTAAATAAATAATATAATTAACACATTAATTATTAAGGGGGAGACAGTGAGAAGAGTTTAAACACCCGAATCCCCCTGCAGGCTACGCACTGTATGAATATATTATAATATTTAGTATTGAATTCTACAAAACATGACCGTATATTTATATTATTTTATGTTTATTTCAGTTGAAAATGTATTAGGTGAGGAAAATAAAGGCGTATACGTTTTAATGTCCGGTCTAGACTTGGAAAGGATGGTGCTTGCTGGCGGGCCTGTTGGGTATGTTGAATCAATAATATATATCAATTATTAGATCATTAATCGCTATTATAAGCTCTTATTCAGAAGTCCTGTACTTCTGTAGGTATCTTTATACGTATGAATTATGTTTTCTAAATTTTTGTAATGTCTAAATTTTAGATTAATGCAAGCGTGTATAGACTTGACATTTGATTACGTACATTCTAGAGAACAATTCAATACTAAAATTGGAGAGTTTCAATTAATTCAGGTACCCCTCCAATTAATGTTAAATATTAAAATAGACTAAAAATATTGTTTGATATTATATATATATATTGCTTATAATATGTAGTATAATAGTATAATATGTAATACAGGTATATATCAGATGAAAGATTTAATATTTATTCCGGATAATTTCAATAGAATAGTGAAATGTTTGGTCTTTGGTTATCTTTAAATATGTTAAACTTTTATTTATTGAAATACTTATAATGGTTTATACAATGCTTTGTATGACTTTATATAAAATCGAATTTTCACACATTACCTACCAAGGTGTGGCTGAGTTGCATTTATAGCCGCTCATCGGCGTGTCCTCAATCAAAACAAAAAAACAACATATTATTCATACAGAGTTGGCTTTTAATCAAATAGATTATATTATAAAATACATCTAAACATATATATTTACTCATTACTCATATTTTTCTTTAATACATTTCAGGCTAAAATCGCTGATATGTATACTACATTGAGTGCCACTAGAAACTATCTATACAACGTAAGTAGAGCCTGTGATAAAGGTCACGTGTGCAGCAAAGACTGTGCTGGAGTGATACTTTTTTCTGCTGAAAACGCTGTTAAGATGGCATTGGACACAATACAATGTTTAGGCAAGTATCATAGCTTTACCTCCAAAAATTTGATTATCGTTAAGCATATTTTTTTGTACTGACATAATAGGCGGAAATGGATACATAAACGATTACGCATCAGGCAGATTTCTGAGAGATGCCAAGTTGTATGAAATTGGTGCAGGGACCAGTGAAATCAGAAGACTAATTATTGGCAGATCGCTTAACAAAGAATACTCTTAAAACGGTTGTGTTTTTAATAACATTTCAACAGTTGGTAATATCACCGTCCACCGATTACGTTAAAATGGATTTTGCGTATATTATTATAATGTATTTACATTTTTAATTTTAAATACACGTTGTGCCTATACCCTGTATCAAAAGAGAATACACCAGCTTTACGTAAGGAAATCGGTTTTTCCGGTGGCCGCCTGGTGTGTTCTCTTTTGAAACAGGGTATACACTATACAGTGCAGGTATGTTGTATATTTGTATGATTTTGATTTAATTCATTCATTTTTTATATATTTAAAAAGTATACATTATAACTGTATATATAGTATTGGTACCTAGTGACTAATTTTGAATTGCTTATAAAATTAAAATTCGTTTTTCCTTACAAAATATGTATTTATAATTTAATTTGTTCATTAATTTTATGAATTACTCAATTTTTAAAAAATATTAATAATGTTAAACTTTGAGAGCTTTGGGGTACGGGTTAAACTTATCCAATTATGCTCAAATTTTGTATGCGTCATTTTTATACATATTGGAACCTAATTAGGGGGATCGGTCACAAAAATTTAAAAGTTTAAAAATAAGAACCACCCTAGGTAGGTATATATATAATAGTATAATATTGTCTAATACTTAATAGGTATTTGATTACACATTTGCAGTACCTACCTATAGATATTTTATTTTCACATTAAATAATAATAACCAAATTAAATCTAAATGCACCTATAGGCTATAATAAATGAATATATTATGTCTCTTATGCGTGTCTTAATGAGCGACTGGACCGATTTTAATGTAATTTTTTGTGTGTGTTTGAGTGGTTACCTGGATGATCATCTAGATTCACACGGTACAGAGATTTTGAGAATTACGAAGGATATTTTTGGTGCATAGCATTTTGGTGATGATTTTAAGTACAAAATATTTTTTAATAGTCATGACAAAAATATTTCTTGGTAAATATTTTGAAACATTTTTCTTTAAAATATTTTATGACTATCATACGGTATACAACTTTAAAATAATCTTTTTATATTACTTGAAAATATTTCCTTATATTTACATCTAAAATATTTTAAAAATAACTAAGAGTTATGATAAAATAAATGAATATATTCAATAATAATTATAAATTATATAATATAAGTTATAATATATATGGCTATAGGAGAAATAATTAGTAGAAATTAGTATTTTTTTTTTCGTTTATTGGTTGCCATTGATTAATCAAAACATGCATCAAAATCATATACGTAATAAAAAAAAGCGGGTAGGTGGATGTCGCTCTGCTTATTAGTTGTCTAGGAGGTCGCTGTAATGGGTGGTATTAAATTTAAATTCAATAATACCATAGAATTTTTTACTAAAAACGATTTTGAGCGGATATGGTATGTCAGTCTAGGATAGTTTATATTGTTATGACTTATTAATTATTATTAATATTTAATATGGTAGCCGGTGAGTTTAATTAATATTATTCTTAAATTATCGGTGATGCTGGAAAATTATTAAATATGACTATGTAAAATTGGACTACTTTAACTGCTATTGTACAAATATATCAAGAGTCTTGTATTAAATTTTCATGCTTTTAGACCCGACCAATAAAATTTTATTGACATTTAAAGAAAAAAAAATGAAAAAAATGAAAATTGAAAATAATGTCTGTCAACAACTTAGAACTAGTTAACATTTTCAAAATATTTGATCAAGTATGAGAATTGATGAAATAAACATATGGTGTAAATTACAAGTGTTCACAGTAATTTGTTTTTGAATTACAACAATATAAGAAAATCGCTACAAGAAAAATCGAGTGAATAACCAATGTTGTAAAAATTTCAACATAAAATGCTCATAAAAATTTAATTTGACTTTCCGGGAAAAAAATTTTTTGTTGATAAAGGTAGACAAGCTTATAAAGAATCTTGTATTAAATTTTTAAATCTTAGATATAAAAAGAAAAATTTGTATGAATTTCTAACTAAATATAATTTGCTAATTTTAGTGATTTTTACGAATTGTGTAAAAATTCTATGTTTAAAATGCTCATAAAAAAATATAATGGCTTTACGCTCAACTTTTTTTTTAATTTGCACTATCAACAACTTAAAAGGAACCTTGCATTTCATTTACAAGTTTTATGTCAGAGTGAAAAATTTGTTATCAACATTAATTTAAAAAAAAACAAATAATAATCGAAAATTTCATATGCCTATACATAAAAATACGAGTAGTTCAACACAAGTCAAAATATTTTGAAAATTGTATGGCGTATATATTATAAAACACTAACGCAAATATTCAGTGAAAATTTCATGTATCTGCGGTCATTTTTTTAAAGTTACAGTGAGTTACACCGAAAACCAAATTCGAAGTTTTTCGAAGACTGGTTTTGAGTAAAAATTCCCGTTTTTCCTTAATTTTTCTGTTTGTTTTACCTGTTGCTTTTGAAAACTATTAAGAATATTAAATTTGGACCTCCCGAATACACCAACCAGATTCAATTTCTTACCAAAAAAGTTGCCGTTAAAGAAAATCGAAGCACTTTTACTGCAACAAACCGTGATGACAGACACAAAAAAAAAAACACACACATCATTGAAAAATCAATTCACTCATCGCTCCGCTCGGAATCAAAAAAATAAAAAGCTGGCATTTTTAATGCGCAATGAAGTGCACGGGATTACGTGTATGCACCTAGAAGGGTCTGCAATCCACCGCTGCAAGTGGATTGCCTACCTGATAATTTACTGCTCGTATTATCACAATCAAATCTCATATAGAGAAATATCTGTTCAGTATTCGCTTCAGGATCGTGGTCTTTCACGTCAAATTTACTTATGCTCATTAAAATTTCTTCGTCATACTGTTCAACAAAACGGCCGTCATAGCGACGCCCATATTTGTTACATTATTTATTATACCTACACATTTTTGCTGTTGTTTTGTATACACTCGGGTCAGTTTTTTTTTTAAATTGTCATTTATATAGGTGTCCTACCTATGTCCTATATTGTTTTTGTTAGAATTATTTTTCATTATTATTTACATTTTACCATTACCATAAAAATGTCTTTTGTCTGTTCACTTGCTTGGTACCTACCCATTTTCCACCACGCAGTTAATATTTTGTTTTCCTGTACAAGTAGTGTTTAGTCATAATATTTTGTACAGTCCATTATACTCCGAAACACTATCATCGAACAATAACTATTGTTTATTAATCATTAAGTTATAACAAATAAGTATTATTAAGTATATTTGAGTTTTTCGTTGAAAATTAAAATAAAGGGGTTATTTTCTATTCCAAGACTAATGCCTTTTACTTTAAAATGATTACCACCATGCATTTTTATTTCATGTTTATGACGGTATTTAATTTATATTATTTTAAATTAATTCATAAATTAATAGAAATGTGAATATTATTTTTTCCCAAACAGATACACGGATTGCCTATAAAATTACGTATTTGAACTTAGGTTTTCACAAATCCAAATGGGGTGATAAATGTTATAAAACATATTTTGGAGAAAAAAAGTGTTTGAAAAATTTGATTGGGAGCTAAACTAGAGTTTTTCCAAGTTCCAATATTAGTTAGTTCTGTTTTCACAAAAAAGTATTTATGTGATTGCACGCCAAATGAAAAAAGTCAAATTTGAGTTACTTTAATTTGGGAATGTTTGAAATAACTTTATAATTATGTTGTACGTGATTTATTAACAATACCATATAAAGTAAAAATCTGATTCCATTAAAGCACCATTAAATTAAGCATGCAAAACACACATTTTGGAAAAAAAATTCCAAAAAATATAAGATAAATATAAACAAACCATTTAGAAATAAAAAATATATATTTAAATTAAAATGTTTAACAATGGTAACATATAAATTAAGCCATTGGTATCAATTTTGTAATCAATAGCAGTAGAATAATAATTAATATTAAACAATACATTCTGAAAACAACTAATTTATATAATATAATATATCTAAGACTAATAGTAAATATGAATAGGGATATACACTTTGGTCGTTTAATCGTTCATTATAATAAATAGAATTTATATTTAAATCACCATTAAGTAATTGTTAATCACTTTAATATTGTTAGTTCAATGACTGTAATTAAACTATAAAAATTAAATTTACTACTGTCATTTTTTCAAACATTTTTTTTTAAAATTATTATTAACATTATAACGTAAACGAGTATTGTACTAATGCATTACAATAATAAAAAAAGCTATTCTACATACTACCAATATAAATTGTTCAATGCACCAAAATAATAATAAACAAAAAAAAATTAAAATAATTCACACATAGAAATAAAGAAGTTTAAAAAGGAATGGAGGGATTGTTAATTTTTTAAAATAGGAATGTCCTCTGTCCATAATGGACAAATATAAATAAATAAAAATCTTGCTCAAAGTTTGTTCAATGATTTGTAATAGTTCGCCAGTACTTCCCAGGCTGAAGATGCCATGAACCCAGCCGGTGGTTCAATACCATCTTTAGCGAGACCTAAAAGTACAATTTACATTTTATGTGTAAAAATGTATAGATGAAGTTAGTGTAGATGTTTAATTGTTTACAAAAAAAATAAATACCTCTCATTTTTGTGCCAGATATAAAGTTGAAATCATTATGTCGGGCAGAATCATAAAAGTCCATGGCTTTTTTTGTTTTGTCATAGGCTGCTACTCGAAAGGGTATAATCTCCAAGTCTGCTAGTCCTGGTGCCATAGTCAATACACGAGCACCATGAGTGGGATCAAATAAATCACCTGATACGTTAGTATCTGGGTGTGGAACTCCTGCTGGATCCCTGCCCACAATGTAAAAGTTTGCTCCTGCAGACATGCGAGCTTTGGCATGCCATTGCACCTAAAAATCAGATTTTGTTAAACTCTAATATCCATTATACTTTGTTATGGTAAATTTGTTTTTTTATAACAAGGCAAGATGGTATTTTAACAAACATTTAATAAATTAACTGTTCATTATTGCTTACAAAATAAAAAAAAACAAATAACATATTTTATTTTATAGAAATTATACCTCTGTAGGACCCGCATAATTCATAGGTGCTGGGAAAATTGCCAAAACAGTAGCTTCTGGATCTAAAATTCCATCTCTGAGTACAGCTTTGTGTTGAAGTATTCTCACATGTAGTGGAACATCATCATCTTTTGTCCAGCCACCAAGAGGATGTAACAGTAACACTGGTTTCTTATATCCGCGTTCTAGAAGCTTTTTCTTAGTATCCTAATTAAACATTCATCACATAAACTATAATAAATAATTAATAAAGAAAAATGTAATAACACAAACCTGCATTAATAGTGCATGACCGTTATGTATTGGATTTCGAAGTTGGAAAGCAAATATTGCATCTGCTTTCATTTCTCTCCATTTAGCACGGAGTTCATTTGGTGTGAAACGAATATCGTCCAAACCATCATTCCATAAGATTCTTTCTATAACGTCCAAGTTACCACCAACCAACCAATCACCACTTTCATAAATTGTCTAAAATATAATAAATAAAATATTAAATACAAATTTTGACAATAGATCCTAAAATAATTAAGTACCTTTATATAAGGATGATTGGGATGTGATGTTCCAAATTGACGACATACTCGTTCTTCTTTACGGTGGGGATAAAATGATGGCTTACGAAGTATTGCTATCGGTTTGGAATTATACCATAAAGCAATTTCTTCACAGCCAAACAGCTGTTCTTTTTTATCAGTGGTTATGGGCAAAACAATAGGTATGGATTGGTTAACATCCTCGCTAAAACTATTGAAATGCAAAGTCTGCAAATAGTAATAAATAATAATACTCCATAAGTTACAATTTTAAAATGATTTGAAAACTTAATTGTTATTGCATACTTGTAAATATTCTTCTTCATTCATGAAACCACCAAGTGGAGCTGCCCAACCTTCAGCCAATACTTGTACCCATTGTGTGTCCATCTTCCCAATGTCAAGCCGAGGAAGTAGTAATGCTTCGGATTTGGTTTTTTCTATTGCATTTTCTGGGACAAAAAGTTCAGCTACACGGTCAATGTCACGGTTCATTTGCAGGGGAATAACTTCCTAAAACGAAAAACACTTAAAATTAAAATCGACAAGCAATAGGTTTTAGCTATAATTTTTAAAACATTGTTTATTCTAAATACTTAATAATATATCTTATGAATGAATAACATGTCATTATAACTTTTATTTTATTTCTCTAGTTCTTTTTAACATTATGATAATTGGGTGATTTCAGGTATGTCTTACGAATTCCATTTACTGGCTATTTCAGTGTCTCTACTTTAATATTATATCAAATAAATCCATGTTCCAAAACTTCATTGTGTGTGTGAGTACGTGTGTGTCTCCAAAGTCCATTATTAATGGAAAAATTTTTAAATTTTTTTTTAGCTATTTAGAAAATACATTCCATTCAAAAATATTCATTTCATATTTCAGTTACCATAAACCTATAGATTCATTTTTAGAGTATGATGATGCAGATGAAAGCCCCTCAGAGCAAAATTCAATGGAGTATTTTATACACAATTATAATTAAGTACATTGTAAAAGTTATTAATTTATCAATATTGAAGGAAAAAAAACTTGCATTTCATACTAATAATTTCGCCTTGTTGAAGTTTTCACTTGTCGTGTGATCTTATGCACATACATTTTTTTTTAATGAGACAACTTTGATATTATGAAGGTACCATTTAAAAATAGAGTTGATAATAAAATACCAATAAGACACATCACACATGAGTAATGTGTCTTAAAAATACTATTGTTCTTATGGCGCAGATTATTCAAGACATTAAAACTATATTACTGTGCACATGATAAATAAAAATGTAATATATAAGTAATATAACATAGGTAATAACTAATAACTCACATTTTCTTCAAGCATTTGTACTACTTGCATAGTACTTTCTTCTACGGATAAATGAACTGTTTTAAGAACTAATTCTGGTGAATCTGGTTTTTCATATACCTGGTCAACTCCAGTAAATCCTAAAAATTAAAAAATATTAATACTTCTTAAACAGTTAAATGTCTTAAATTGCTTATTCAAGTGCAGTTTATTATAAGCTGATGACTGAAGACTCAATTAAAATATTTAGTATTTCACTTTGGTTATTAGTAGGTACACAGAACAATAATATAATATGTAAAATAGTATATAATATTAATAATTAAGTACTAACTACCAAGCATCTACAAACAATTCTTCACAAAATTGTATGCGTTTAAAAAAATAAAATGTATAAATTACCTTTAATTTGACCAGCTCTGGCCTTTTTATAAAGACCCTTGACATCACGTTCTTCACATACACTTAAAGGTGCATCAACAAACACCTCGAAAAATGGTAAATCAGCATCTTTATGTATCTTTCTGGCCATTTCTCTGTCCTAAATTATGACAAAAACACCGTTTGTCAACTCCACCGGTTGTAATGTTTTTAGGTACTTCAGCTGTACACTAGCTGCTCACTTGTTGGAACGGAGACACAAAACTGCACAGTGTAACAACGCCGCTATCAGCGAACAATTTGGCCACTTCAGCCACGCGCCTGATGTTCTCCTCTCGATCAGCGGGGCTAAATCCCAGATCTCTGTTTAATCCCGTTCTCATGTTGTCGCCGTCCAATCCATAGGCTGGTATTCCTCTAGCAACCAAATACGCTTCCAGTTCGAAGGATACGGACGTCTTGCCGGCACCAGATAATCCTGAAAAACATATTTGATTTTATTGACTTTGTTTACGAAACGCACTAAAAAAAAAAATAAAATAAAAATATTTAAACGTTTTTTTTTATCCGCACTGACCTGTAAACCAAACGGTACAACCCCGAAACCCCCGCACGTTGCCGAGAACCTGTCCGCGTTTGTCCCGGGAAACGTGATGTTTCTGAACGGTGACATTAGTCGCTACCTGTAAACAAAATATTAGGTAAAATAAATCACTGTTTTCAATAATTATACTATATTATTATTTTTTACAAAATTATTGTTGTTCGATACGATTCTACTAAAAAATTTTATTTTTAAAATTGTACGGTTTAACGTTTTCTCTATTTTTTTTCATTAATAGGACGTTATACCCGAATGTATTGTTTCGATCTTAGATCGAATCACACAGCAAATTATTACCACTATATTGTTTATTATTATTTACGTTCAGGATAATCCATTTAAATTTTTAATACAAAGAATGAACTGATCTTTTTTTTAAATTTAAAGGTAAAAATATTATTTAAGAACCTGCACAGGCATTTGGATATATTTTAATTTTTATGTAATTTACCATTTTAAAATGCTCATAACATGTTTCGAAATTAAAATATCAAAAAATCCTATTTGGAGCTTAGATAATATTCTTACCTTCAAATTGTATAATGAATAGTAAATTAATTCTAGTATAAAATACAACAAATTATATAATGAATTATTCTATAGTGTATACTTAAAATTTGCCGTGTAGTGCGTTTGGAGAAAGTACATGCGGCCATACGGGTACGATGTCTTAAACTTTTTTAATCTTTGGTATATAAATAATTCTAAATAACTAATACTTACAGCACTAAAAAATATACACGAATTTATAAAATACACACACGAAGATTTCATTTTTTTTATTATTTAAAATTGGCAATTATCCACTTATTCTACACTTGCGTAAGATTAACATTTATGATTACAGAGGAATCTTGTAAGCAACTGCAGTACAACCGCATGGAAAATAACACAAGATGTTAGCATTGAATATAAGGTATTATATTATATAACATATTAAATTAACACTTTGCCTAATTCCTAAATGCATTTAATATACATTGCAAATATGAGAGCGGTCACAACACATTTTTGTTAAAACATGCACATGATTATGAGATACTTCTGATGATGATACGGAAGTGTTATTACGAAACTTTTCATTAAGACAGGAAGTAAATCCAACCCAATGTACTCTGAAACTCGTATATTAAGCTACTTTCTCCGGTGAAAGCCAAATGTGACCTTCAATGTATGATTGTTGTCCAAATATATTACTCAAATATTGGTAATTAAAATATTGTCTCCAAATACTCAATCATCACATGAAACAAATTTTTATAAAACATACAAGGAAATAATAATATTCGGTTTTATAAAATGATAGTGGTGTTAAAAAGTTAATTTTTAAGATCCAACTATATAAAAATAAAAGTATTGTTTTTATTTTATGATCGTTTTCAAATTAAGCATTATATATTACAATTGTTTAAAGTTAAAGAAAACGAATAAATATTGTCAAGTTTTATAATAAGTTTATTATGGTATGACGTACAAAAATTATGAAAAAAAGAAAAAAAAACGATAAGATTAAAATATAATAAAACGATAAAATGTATTGAAGTATTCATACCAGTGAAATATTTTAAGCATAAAGAAATCTAAGCGTTTATAGTAATTCGGTCATACATCAAGGGGGAAATGCACAATTTGATAGTACAGCTACGTACAGTCTTTATATATAAATAACAATTATTAATTTGACTTAATTAAAATTAATAACTTAATATTAGTCAAGTTAGGTTTGAATGTATTGTTGCATGAAATAATGAACAAGAATAAAGTAAAAGCTATAGATTTAAGTAATTCACTAATCAATGCAAATAAAACAATACATTTGTGAATAAAAAATGTTAGTAAATACAATGCATATAATATGTTGATATACGTACATTTCTGCTTGGACCACGAACCACTTTGGTCCTTACGTTAACCGACATTTTTAATTAAAAATAATAAAATATTTATGAACAAAAACCAATTTATAAATTATTAGTATGCGTGTGAAATACCTAAGTTGTAAGTTACCAAATAAAATACTGTTAGATAAAAAGAGAGCAAGTTGTATGGTTGTCAGCCCAACGAGAGTGATTTTCCAATTGATCGGAAGAAGACCGGAGCACTAGGATATCTAACGGACTGCTGAGAACAGATGAGGAACCCCCTCTACACACTGACCTCCATCGCCCAATTACGATCTCGTGCGAATAATGTTGCTTTCGCCTCCGCAAGTACAGAGACCAATGACAATTTAAAGAATTTTTTTCTGAACATAATTTATCGTTCTGTATTTGAATAATCCCAAATAAAGTTTTAATGTACAAATACGAATGTATTATCAATAATACTTATTTTCTACAAACTAAAACAGAATACCTATACATACTTTGTAAATGTATTTTAAATACATTTTACCATACAAATATACAATTAATACAATTAATATACACTTACATGAATATCAAGTATTCTGAAGTACGTATGTATAAGTACTAGGTCATCTAATTTTGATGACACTTATCAGTTATCACTTATCTTCAGCACTAAAGTTAATGGAATATAAAATCTTTTAAATTTATTTATCAAGGCCAAACGACAATACCTTTAAAATCGAATTTATTATCAATGACATTAAGAACCAATAAAATTCAAATACTGGAATATAAATCACGACTTATTTGCTAAAAATTATTTTAGAATTAGCTATAAGCCTACTAGGACACTAGGTACTTTCATGTATACATACATAAATATCTTGGCAAGACTAATATTTAAATAGATATTATATGGTTTGGTTGAAAAGTTTGTTTCTTTTATGAAAATTGTGTTACTTGAGATTACATATATTGAAAAATGAATAAAATAATTTGGATGCTGAGGTGTTCATAATTAATATTGAACTGTAATTTACTTGTTAACTTTCTACAAACACAGATAAAAAAAACCCAAACACGTCACGCGTATATTTGCAAACTATAATAAAATACTAATACTAATACTATATGGTATGAGCAAAATCATCATAATTTGTTAGCTAACCTATGAAGTATCAGATAAATAAACGTATTACAGTATAATAGTAATGCAATATTCTTTACAATGGCTGCAATGGGTAGCATAATTATTATTTATAATTGTTAGTCTCGATGAATATAAAAAAGTAATAGTAGTCAAAATAGTATAAAATTAATATCGATAATAATAATAATAGTAATAATAATAATGTTTGTCACCTGAACCCTACAGCAGTGGTAATTTTAAGCAATTGATTTTGCTCACATGAATATTAATGAAAAACAATAAAGACAAGAAAAACACAACGTAATAATAACCGGAATATGTCGTTTATACCTGTACCAGACTATAATTTCCTGTCTTGGTGGTATTTGCGATGACTGATGAAAGATGAGCATTATCTATTCACATATAATTTATATTATTCTCTATTAATAATATCCAAGGCCAAACTAAAATTCATACTCCAGTGTGCAGATGGAAATGTCAAATTATTTTATTATATGGCCGTGTTCATCAGAATTTGACTAAAATTATCAATCATAGTAATAATCTTGGTTAAATAAGTAGGTAAAATGTTGTAAACAAAGTTCATAAATAAAAATTTGAATACACATCCAAATATCCAATGATTAACATATCATATATACAAACGATTAGCTGAATTTATAGTAAACATTTTCTAAAATATCTAATAGAAATAATAGAATACTTTTACTTTCAGATTTCAGTACCTACTTAGTTTTCCTCGGCTTAAGAGGACATCACTGCACATGCATGTGTCGTCTACTTATCTCCGTCTTTCAAACGTACGTATACAATTTTAGTTCAGCAGAATAAATTTTTTACTGTTAGCTTCAGCATTAGAGTGAATTGATCAATGATTAAATTTAAAGATAAGAACAATAATTATACCTGTGTTTGTATACGTTGATTTTTTTTATCGTAAACGAGATAGGAGTGTGTTACATAACAGTGGCGTGTTGACCGCAGGGCCGGCGTTACACAGGGCGTATGTAATTTGCGCCAAAAACAACCCAAAAAAAAAAATATATATGTAATTTGCGCCACATCTAAAATTGTATTTTGGTAATTTGCGCCACTTTTTATGTTTGTAATTTGCGCCAAATAAAACTAAATGAAAAGGCAATATGTAATCTGCGTCATCGTTTACCTACAAAAATTGTAATTTGCGCCATAGTTCACCTTATTGAAATTGTAATTAGCGCCACAAGTAAAACGAACTCCATGTATATTAAATAAGTAAATTTTCTATTTAAAACATATAAAAATCAGTCATATTATAATTATAAATAAATGTATACAAGTAAAACGAACTCCATGCATATTAAATAAGTAAATTTTCGTTTAGTAATAAAACATATAAAAATCAGTCATATTATAATTATAAATAAATGTAAAAATATTATAATGTATAAATATAAATTTTCGTTTAGTATGTACAATTTTCGTAATATAACATTTAATCTTTTGAATTAAAATACCTAGTTACTTATAATACCTAGCTTACTCACGTTTTTTTTTATATTTATAGCTTAATGAAGAAACTAAGCATTTTCTGTCAATTTTATTTTGTCTTAAGTCTTCATATATTTGTTGAAAAGTTTCCAAACGAATTTTATTTTTAGTAGAATTTCGTTTTTTAAGATGTATACTTTTAATTGTAATCAAAGTTT